>NC_061508.1:360834745-360924613 GCF_022539505.1 Lolium rigidum | reverse complement strand
AGCCTCTACTAGTAACTAGGAGAGCATGCAAGATCATAAACAACACATACATAACTTTGATAATCAACATAACAAGTATTCTCTATTCATCGGATCCCAACAAACGCAACATATAGAATTACATATAGATGATCTTGATCATGATAGGCAGCTCACAAGATCCGACAATGATAGCACAATGGGGAGAAGACAACCATCTAGCTACCGTTATGGACCCATAGTCCAGGGGTAGACTACTCACACATCACACCGAGGCGACCATGGCGGCGTAGAGTCCTCTCACAAAAGCCTCCTCAAAATCCAGCCAGCCATTTATGCTTCCTGCCGGCAAGTTGTTTAGCCAGATTTTTGCCGGTCCAACCAGAAACGACGGTATGATCCTGATGGCGTGTATTTCACACGTTCGTTGGGCAACCCCAAGAGGAAGGTATGATGAGCACAGCAGCAAGTTTTCCCTCAGAAAGAAACCAAGGTTTATCGAACCAGGAGGAGCCAAGAAGCACGTTGAAGGTTGATGGCGGCGGGATGTAGTGCGGCGCAACACCGGAGATTCGGCGCCAACGTGGAACCTGCACAACACAACCAAGCTACTTTACGTCCATCGTCCCAGGTGTCAATGCGGGCATGAACCCACTATCGAGCATAAGTACTCCCTCTTGGAGTTAAAAGCATCTACTTGGCCGGAGCATCTACTAATAACGGAGAGCATGCAAGATCATAAACAACACATAAGCATAACTTTGATAATCAACATAACAAGTATTCTCTATTCATCGGATCCCAACAAACGCAACATATAGAATTACATATAGATGATCTTGATCATGATAGGCAGCTCACAAGATCCGACAATGATAGCACAATGGGGAGAAGACAACCATCTAGCTACTGCTATGGACCCATAGTCCAGGGGTAGACTACTCACTCATCACTCCGGAGGCGACCATGGCGGTGTAGAGTCCTCCCGGGAGATGAATCCCCTCTCCGGCAGGTGCCGGAGGCGATCTCCAGGATCCCCCGAGATGGGATCGGCGGCGACGGCGTCTCGGTAATGTTTTCCGTATCGTGGCTCTCGGTATCGGGGGTTTCGTCACGGAGGCTATTTGTAGGCGGAAGGGCAAGTCAAGAGGCGGCACGGGGGCCCACACCACAGGCCGGCGCGGCCAAGGGGGCCGCGCCGCCCTAGGGTTTGGCCACCCCGTGGCCCCTCTTCGTCTCCCCTTCGGACTTCCGGAAGCTTCGTGAGAAAATAGGCCTCTCGGGCTTTTATTTCGTCCAATTCCGAGAATATTTCTTTACTAGGATTTCTGAAACCAAAAACAGCAGAAAATAGCAATCGGCACTTCGGCATCTTGTTAATAGGTTAGTTCCGTAAAATGCACGAATATGATATAAAGTGTGCATAAAACATGTAGATAACATCAATAATGTGGCATGGAACACAAGAAATTATCGATACGTTGGAGACGTATCAGCATCCCCAAGCTTAGTTCTCGCTCGTCCCGAGCAGGTAAAACGATAACAAAGATAATTTCTGGAGTGACATGCCATCATAATCTTGATCATACTATTTGTAAGGCATATGTAGAGAATGCAGCGATCAAAACAATGTGTATGACATGAGTAAACAAGTGAATCATAAAGCAAAGACTTTTCATGAATAGTACTTCAAGACAAGCATCAATAAGTCTTGCATAAGAGTTAACTCATAAAGCAATAATTCAAAGTAAAGGTATTGAAGCAACACAAAAGAAGATTAAGTTTCAGCGGTTGCTTTCAACTTGTAACATGTATATCTCATGGATATTGTCAACATAGAGTAATATAATAAGTGCAATAAGCAAGTATGTAAGAATCAATGCACAGTTCACACAAGTGTTTGCTTCTTGAGGTGGAGAGAAATAGGTGAACTGACTCAACATAAAAGTAAAGAGAATGGTCCTCATAGAGGAAAAGCATCGATTGCTATATTTGTGCTAGAGCTTTGATTTTGAAAACATGAAACAATTTTGTCAACGGTAGTAATAAAGCATATGCATCATGTAAATTATATCTTATAAGTTGCAAGCCTCATGCATAGTATACTAATAGTGCTCGCACCTTGTCCTAATTAGCTTGGACTACCCGGATTATCACCGCAATACATATGCTTTAACCAAGTATCACAAAGGGGTACCTCTATGCCGCCTCGTACAAAGGTCTAAGGAGAAAGCTCGCATTTGGATTTCTCGCTTTGATTATTCTCAACTTAGACATCCATACCGGACAACATAGACAACGAGATAATGGACTCCTCTTTTAATGCTTTAAGCATTCAACAACAATTAATTCTTTTCTCATTAGAGATTTGAGGATGTTTGTCCAAAACTGAAACTTCCACCATGGAACATGGCTTTAGTTAGCGGCCCAATGTTCTTCTCTCACAATATGCATGCTCAAACCATTCAACTCAGTGTAGATCGCCCTTACTTCAGACAAGACGAACATGCATAGCAACTCACATGAAATTCAACAATGAGTTGATGGCGTTCCCCAAGTAAACATGGTTATCGCACAACAAGCAACTTAATGAGAGATAAAGTGCATAATTACATATTCAATACCACAATAGTTTTTAAGCTATTTGTCCCATGAGCTATATATTGCAAAGGTGAATGATGGAATTTTAAAGGTAGCACTCAAGCAATTTACTTTGGAATGGCGGGAAAATACCATGTAGTATAGGTAGGTATGGTGGACACAAATGGCATAGTGGTTGGCTCAAGTATTTTGGATGCATGAGAAGTATTCCCTCTCGATACAAGGTTTAGGCTAGCAAGGTTGTTTGAGGCAAACACAAGGATGAACTAGTACAGCAAAACTCACATAAAAGACATATTGAAAGCATTATAATACTCTATACCGTCTTCCTTGTTGTTCAAACTCAATACTAGAAATTATCTAGACTTTAGAGAAACCAAATATGCAAACCAAATTTTAGCATGCTCTTTGTATTTCTTCATTAATGGGTGCAAAGCATATGATGCAAGAGCTTAAAAATGAGCACAACAATTGCCAAGTATCACATTACCCAAAACATTTATAGCAATTACTACATGTATCATTTTCCAATTCCAACCATATAACAATTTAACGAAGGAGAAACTTCGCCATGAATACTATGAGTAGAAACCAAGGACATATTTGTCCATATGCTACAGCGGAGTGTGTATCTCTCCCATAAAGTGAATGCTAGGATCCATTTTATTCAAACAAAACAAAAACAAAAACAAACCGACGCTCCAAGAAAAAGCACATAAGATGTGGCCGAATAAAAATGTAGTTTCAGGGGAGGAACCTGATAATTTGTTGATGAAGAAGGGGATGCCTTGGGCATCCCCAAGTTTAGACGCTTGAGTCTTCTTGATATATGCAGGGGTGAACCATCGGGTGCATCCCCAAGCTTAGAGCTTTCACTCTCCTTGATCATGTTGCATCATACTCCTCTCTTGATCCTTGAAAACTTCCTCCACACCAAACTCGAAACAACTCATTAGAGGGTTAGTGCACAATATAAATTGACATATTCAGAGGTGACACACTCATTCTTAACACTTCTGGACATTGCATAATGCTACTGGACATTAGTGGATCAAAGAAATTCATCCAACATAGCGAAAGAGGCAATGCGAAATAAAAGGCAGAATCTGTCAAAACAGAACAGTTCGTATTGACGAATTTTAAAATGGCACCAGACTTGCTCAAATGAAAATGCTCAAATTGAATGAAAGTTGCGTACATATCTGAGGATCATGCACGTAAATTGGCATAATTTTCTGAGCTTCCTGCAGGGCAGTGGGCTCAGATTCGTGACAGCAAAGAAATCTGGAACTGCGCAGTAATCCAAATCTAGTACTTACTTTTCTATCAACGGCTTAACTTGGCACAACAAAACTCAAAACTAAGATAAGGAGAGGTTGCTACAGTAGTAAACAACTTCCAAGACACAAAATAAAAACAAAGTGCTGTAGGTAAAAACATGGGTTGTCTCCCATAAGCGCTTTCTTTAACGCCTTTCAGCTAGGCGCAGAAAGTGTGTATCAAGTATTATCGAAGGGTGGTGCATTCTCAGCGAGGTGTGGAGTTTTATCAATTTTAGGCCTATAGTAATTCTTTGGTTTAGGCACCTTAGAGACATACATGAATTTTTGCTCCTTACCCACATAAGCTTTCTCATTAAATTTAAGAGAAGAAAAAGTTGAACCCAATTTTCTCATAGCTTCTTCAAGTTTACCAATTCTATGGGTTTGATTATCATGGATAGCACAAGTTTCTAGAGTAGCAATTCTTTCATTAATTCCTCCTAGGATTTTATCAAGTTTATCAGTATTATCCAGTAATGTTTCCATTTTAGTTTCAATGCTACAATTTTTCTCTATGGTTTCCAATTTTTTCATAACATCCTCAAGGGAGGTTTCACTTTTAGTTTCATTAACAGGTGGTGTTCCAAATAAACTCTCAATAATGCAACTAGCTTCTAAAGCGGGAGCACCTAGGAAGTTACCTCCCGCGAGACAATCAAGAACATATCTATTCCAGCTAGAGATACCAACATAAAAATTCCTGAGTAGGATAGTGGTGGAGTGTTTCTTAGTGCACCTATTATGGGCATCACTAATTCTATACCAAGCATCTTTTAAACATTCTCCCCTTGTTGCTTAAATGAACGAACTTCAACTTCCGGATTACTCATTTTAGCGATAGTAAATAAAGCAAACTAGATAAAGTAAATGCAAGTAAACTAATTTTTTTTTGTGTTTTCGATATAGCAAACAAGATAGCAAATAAAGTAAAACTAGCAACTAATTTTTTTGTATTTTGATTTAGTGCAGCAAACAAAGTAGTAAATAAAATAAAGCAAGACAAAAACAAAGTAAAGAGATTGAGAAGTGGAGACTCCCCTTGCAGCGTGTCTTGATCTCCCCGGCAACGGCGCCGTAAAATATGCTTGATGGCGTGTATTTCACACGTTCGTTGGGCAACCCCAAGAGGAAGGTATGATGAGCACAGCAGCAAGTTTTCCCTCGTAAAGAAACCAAGGTTTATCGAACCAGGAGGAGCCAAGAAGCACGTTGAAGGTTGATGGCGGCGGGATGTAGTGCGGCGCAACACCAGAGATTCCGGCGCCAACGTGGAACCTGCACAACACAACCAAGCTACTTTCTGTCACTGTCCCAGGTGTCAATGCAGGCATGAACCCACTATCGAGCATAAGTACTCCCTCTTGGAGTTAAAAGCATCTACTTGGCCAGAGCATCTACTAATAACGGAGAGCATGCAAGATCATAAACAACACATAAGCATAACTTTGATAATCAACATAACAAGTATTCTCTATTCATCGGATCCCAACAAACGCAACATATAGAATTACATATAGATGATCTTGATCATGATAGGCAGCTCACAAGATCCGACAATGATAGCACAATGGGGAGAAGACAACCATCTAGCTACCGCTATGGACCCATAGTCCAGGGGTAGACTACTCACTCATCACTCCGGAGGCGACCATGGCGGTGTAGAGTCCTCCGGGAGATGAATCCCCTCTCCGGCGAGGTGCCGGAGGCGATCTCCGTGATCCCCCGAGATGGGATCGGCGGCGACGGCGTCTCGGTAATGTTTTCCGTATCGTGGCTCTCGGTATCGGGGGTTTCGTCCACTGGAGGCTATTTGTAGGCGGAAGGGCAAGTCAAGAGGCGGCACGGGGGCCCACACCACAGGCCGGCGCGGCCAAGGGGGGCCGCGCCGCCCTAGGGTTTGGCCACCCCGTGGCCCCTCTTCGTCTCCCCTTCGGACTTCTGGAAGCTTCGTGAGAAAATAGGCCTCTGGGCTTTTATTTCGTCCAATTCCGAGAATATTTCTTTACTAGGATTTCGAAACCAAAAACAGCAGAAAACAAAGAATCGGCACTTCGGCATCTTGTTAATAGGTTAGTTCCAGAAAATGCACGAATATGATATAAAGTGTGCATAAAACATGTAGATAACATCAATAATGTGGCATGGAACACAAGAAATTATCGATACGTTGGAGACGTATCAGATCCTCACGGCCCAACGCCGGTTTCCTCCTCCGGCTACGGTTCCTCCGCCTCCTGCGACGTATACCGCGGTCACGTAATCCGCGAGCCAATCTTCCGGCTTCGTAGTGCCATCGTATGTTTTTGTGTCACGGGGCAACGTGAAGTTGCGAACCGGTGGTTTTTCTCTCATGATTCTTGGGCCAAAGCACTTTGGACCTGGAGGACCTTCCTCCTCGATCATTTCTGACAAGTATACTCTATCCAGACGGTGCCTCGCATCCCGTTCCGGTAAGTATCTCTCTCCCAAGCGTTCTGCCAAAGGGTTCCGGTATGCTGCCGGTCTGTTAGAATCGGCTTCATCGTAACGTTCCGGTGCCGCGGCCCTTGCCTGCCGGTACCTCGGTGGAGGCATCTCTTCCTCATCTTCATCATACGCTGCCCTTGCAGCCGGATAGTTTTGCCCGGTTTCATGTTTACCGGCATGTTTGTTTCCGGCATAGCCTTCTCTGGCGTAGCCTCGCTCTGCCCCTTGGCTTTTTCTACCGGCATCGTGTTGCCCGGCTTTTTGTTTACCGGCAAGGACCGGATCATACACGATCATCTGCCGTGCGTTCACTTCTTTTTCTTTTCTTCCGTCCGGATGGGGGACGAGGCCTGCCCTCGGGACTTGCTTCCGGCATTCTTTGTTGAACGCGCGGATTTCGAGGCTATAGCCTTGTTCAGCTTAACCAGCTGCTCGGCGTTCGCTGCTCTACAGCATCTAGCAGCTCTCTGACACGCTCTTGTTGCTTTGCCAGAGCCTCTCCGGTAAGCGAATCACACAGATCTACAGCAGCCTTAGCAGCTTTTATTGTTTTATCCGGACTGCTGTACTTAGGTTTCTCTACAATGCTAACAGACGCAGAGGTACTTTTGCCGGTAAGAACTTCCTTACGCAAATCCCGATCTAGATTGCGAGCCTTTAGCCGGTTTTCCGGTATCCTAGCAGCATGAGCGCTAACAGAAGCAAAGCCATGGGCAGCGTTATACTCACGTACGGTTAGGTTCAGCTCGCGCTGCGCCTTGACGACGTCTTTGCCGCTTTCGAGTATCCTCAGGCGCTGCGCCTCCAGCTCCGCTTGAGCCGCTGCCGGGTCGATGCTCTGCGCGATGGGGGTCGCCAGCGCGTTCATCGCCGTTTGGAGAGGCGTTGCCGGTGGCGCGGATGATGCTCCCGCTGCGCTGCGTCGCGCTCCGGCGGTGGCTTAGCCGCACGGGTCGAAACCGCGCGACCAAGCACCTTCAGCCTCGACCTCCTTTCCTGCACCAGCCACACCAGTCATCATTACCTCGACGCTGCCGGGCGCGCGACCGGCGCAGAGCCATCTTGGCGGGTCCGGTGCCACCAGCACCGGCGAGAGGCGCTGGCGCACGGGGACGGTGCCGAAGTAGATGCGGTGGCTGCCGAACTCGATGACGCGGCCGTTCTTGGGGAAGATGCCGCCGTTGGCGAAGCAGCCCGCGTTGTCGTTGATGAAATCGATGGAGTAGAAGCTCCGCACAAGCGCGGACACCGTCCGCTCGCCGGCGAACTCAAGGAGGCCCGCCCGAATGTGTACTCCAGCGATGCGCCACTTCACGCCCCACGGTGGGCGCCAACCGTCGTCGTGGTGAACGGAGCAGATGCCATAGGATGGCTTAAGTTGGGGCCGAATGGACGTATGAGGATTCGGGGAGGGTTTGCGATTAGATGGGAAGAACTTCCGGATGCTTTCCTCAAGAACACAACCAAAGGCCGGTATGCAAGAAGAGAGACAAGAGGAAGAACTCTTTACTAGATCGCTAGCTTCATTGATCTCAACATGGTTACAAGTTTCTCAGTACACTGATCTCTCTATGGTCTCGCTACGTGCCCGTGAAGAAGGGCTGCCCCCTCTCCTTATATAGGGGAGAGGGTGGCTTACACTGGAAGAAACCCTAATGGCATCTTTGACTAGACAAACTACTTTACAAAGCTACTTTAATCATAGATGACACCGGAGTCCTCTTTAATCAGGGGCGCTGACGTCCTCCGGCTTCTTTGATCGTCACCCTTCTCTTTATCGTCAGCCCTTCGTCAAAAGTTACTTTGCTTAGCTCATCTTTGTCTTCTAGCTCGGAGAGAATCTTTGACCAGTCCTGCCGACAGGCTCTCCTTTCCGGTATCTTCTTTACCGGGTTCCGGTATACCCCTCTTGGGAATACCGGCTTAGCTCCACTTAGCTAAACTCTTAACCTCAGGTTCCGGTATAAACATTAAACCGGTATCTTGATGGCACAGGCCATCCGGTTTGGCATGCCTTTGGCATACCGGGGGTTATCCCCCCAACAGTTTCCTTCGTGGATACTTTGATGGTCCTGCCGTGCATCCGGTGTATCTTTTGTCTTCCCATACACGCCCAAGAAGTTTAGCAGGTTCACGCAAAGATTTTTCGTCACGTGCATCACGTCGATTGCAGAGTGAACCTCTAAGAATTTCCAGTATGGTAGCTCCCAAAATATCGACTTCTTCTTCCACATGGGTACGTGTCCGTCAACATTATGCGGAACAGATTGTCCGCCAGGACCCTTTCCAAAGATCACTTTTAAATCCTTGACCATATCATATATAACTTCCCCAGTAGGGGCGGGTAGGCTTCGTTCGGTTATCCGCCTCACCTCCGAAATGCTTTCCTCTCTTTCTTACGTGATGTTGTTTTGGAAGAAATCGACGATGCCCTGGTACACATTCTTGTTTCCCAAATAATTCATCGTCGAGTCTCACCTAAACAAGTGTGTGCATGCATTGTATCCCTTGTTTGACTCGCCCTGAAATGTTACCAAGAGCAGGCCAATCATTGATGGTTACAAATAACAACGCTCGTAGGTTAAATTCCTTTTGTTCGTGCTCATCCCACACAGGTACACCTTCGTCACGCCACAACTCTAAAAGTTCTTCAACCAATGGCCTCGTGTACACATCAATGTCGTTGCCGGGTTGCTTCGGCCCCGGATGAGCACCGGCATCATAATGAACTTCCGCTTCATGCACAACCAAGGAGGAAGGTTATAGATACATAGAGTCACCGGCCATGTGCTATGACTGGAGCTCGCTCCCCGAAAGGATTAAAGCCATCCGTACTTAGACCAAATCTTAAGTTCCTTGCGTCATCTGAAAATGACTTGAACTCTCTCGTCGATTTTTCTCCACCGCGACCCGTCAGCGGGTGTCTCAACGATCAAATCTTTCTTACGGTCCTCTTTGTGCCATCGCAACAACTTGGCATGCTCTTTGTTCCGGAACAAACGTTTCAACCGTGGTATTATAGGAGCATACCACATCACCTTCGCAGGAACCATCTTCCCGGGGGTGGACTCGCCCTCAACATCGCCAGGGTCATCTCGCTCTGATCTTATACCTCAATGCACTACATACGGGGCATGCATTCAAATTCTCGTACTCCCGCGGTAGAGGATGCAATCATTGATGCATGCATGTATCTTCCGCACCTCTAATCCTAGAGGGCGGACAACCTTCTTTGCTTCGTACGTAGTAGAGGGCAATACGTTCTCCCCCGGAAGGATCTTCTTTATTATTTTCAGCAACTTTTCAAATCCCTTGTCGAAGTACCATTCTCTCGCCTTCCACTCGCAAGCAATTCCAGCGTGGTAGCCGGCTTTTTCTGACCATTCTCGCAATTTGGGTACAACAGTTTGTTGTGATCCTCTAACATTTTCTCCAACTTCAACCTCTCCTTTTCATTTCCGCAGTTCATCTTCCCATCAAGAATGGCCCGACCCAAATCGTCATCCGGGTCATAAAAAATCGGCTCATCGAAAATGGGCTCTTCTTCAGCTTCGTCTTCCCCCATTCTACTATCACCGTCTTCAGTGAATAAGGGATAGTTGTCACTATCCTCTTCTTCTTCGTTGTCTTCCAATATAACCCCTCTTTCTCCGTGCTTGGTCCAACAATTATAGCTGGGCATGAAACCGTTCTCCAGCGAGTGGACGTGAAGGGTCTTTGAGGTAGAGTAATCCTGCATATTCTTACAGGAACTACATGGACAATACATGAAACCATTCGACCGCTCGTTTGCCTCAGCCACGCCGAGAAAATAATGCATGCCATTAATGAACTCGGGATGGCACCGGTCACCGTACATCCATTGTCGACTCATCCGCATTTTATATGTATATCAAAAATCATTAAGTACACAACATCGTGGATATATGAGTGACCAACTTAATTAATTAATATTCAAGTTCATCACATAAAACTAATTGTTTTTATAAAAAGAAGAGGGGCTCACCGAGGTGGTACCGTGCTCGGCTAGGGGACGACGCTGGCGATCAACGGCGGTAAGGACGGGGATGATACTAATTAAAACCTACAAAACATACCATAATTTCAGCTCAAATTGCATATAAAAAAATCACTAACTTAGGCATTTCATCGAACACCTTGCTTGCACTACAAAATAGTACGAGTTAAAACTACCAAAGAAATGAGCTAAATTAGGAACGCCGGAAGGAAGGATGATATTGCTAACCCTTAGATAGATGGGTGCCGTTAATCTTGTTAAAATGGTGGAAAAAAATGAAGATTATTGGAGTGTGAGAGGTGCAAAATATTTGGAAATGTGAGAGAGGATGAGAAGGAAATGAGATATGCAGGGAGCTCGGGCGCGCGGCGACGCGCTGATATTGGGCATGGACCCTTTAGTACCGGTTCCTTACATGAACCGGTACTAAAGGTGCAGCCTTGGCCCCACCACCGCCTGGAAACTGGGCAGAAAGCCTTTCATACCGGTTCGTAACACGAACCGGTATTAAAGGTCCATGACAAACCGGTATAGATGTCCCCCACCCCTGGAACCGGTATTAATAATGCCTTTCGTACCGGTTCGTAAGGGAACCGGTACTAAAGGCTTAGATGGATGAGAGGTTTTCTACTAGTGAACGGCCAACGGCCAGCTAACTTCTTTGATCTTCTTTTAACAATCTAGCGTTGAAGACCTTCATAAAAAACATTCCAAACTGGAATGGTGCATCTAGCACTGAGGGAGGGCGCGTGGAGTTATGTGCCCGTCGGATCTCCTGAGATCCGGTCGGTTTTCTTTTTGTTGGTGTGGTTTCATAACAGTCTCTTCCAATCTACGGTTATCATCATTGGCGATGGTTGCTATTCTGGTGCGCTGGTCCTTTGGAACCTTAGCATGACGATTTTCCGTCTTTCTACTACAACAAGCTCTACTACGACAAGTTTTGCATGACTCCGGTGATGGAGGGGTGAGGACAGTTGCGCGCATTCGACATGTGCTAGTGTTTGTAGTCATCGCTAGGTGGTCCAAGTACTAATTTGTAATTTTCTTTACTTTTTGGATTATTTATACTACTGTTGATAATTATTAATAGATCGATGGATTTCTCACAAAAAAAAAGATGTAGCTACTTCCTCCGTTCCAACAAACATATCTTAACTCTGTTTAAATTTTAATATATCTAGACATTATTTAGTTTCGAGATACATCTACATTTAGTTAAAGCCAAAACATGTTTTGAGACATGAATCTGACATGCTGCCTTTCCGTCCAACTTTGCATATTAGTTTCAGTGTTCAAGTGTTCCTGTTGTGCTATGAGTTATTTTTTTTTACTATTTTGTCCTTTCTTTGATCTTATTTTAACAATCTATTTCTTGTTTTAGGAGTACTACACTAAGGTAAAGGGTGATGGTAGCGCATGGTACAAGACTATAGATACCTCGCCGTCGATGGGAACATTCTCACAATGAACCACATGTCCCTCCTCATTGTGAGAATTCTCTATACCATTGGTTGAAACTCCTTGATCCACTCAATCCTCGTAAATCGTTTCATACTTCACTAAGTAGGAGTAGAGTACTAAACATTAAGAAAAATACACTAAGATTTGAAAAGAAAAAAGTGAGGATAACGAAAATTAAACTCGCTCGATATCTAATGCTAAATAAGAACCAACCTAAGGTTGGTGGTTATGAGGGTGGTTGTACCCTCAGCCCACCAGAGTCCAAATCCCGGGTTTGACATCCGTGTATCTCACAAATGCGGAATATTCATTCATTGGGAAGCGACGTTCCCGTCGACAACGAGACGCATGTGGTGACTTCGTCAATTTTCAAGATTCATCCGCCGGCTCAGTCTTCCGGAGGTGCTCATACGAGTAGGGTCTACGTGTGTGCGTTCATAGAGGTGAGTGTATGCATGTATATGTGAGCGTCTGCGTTTGTACCTTGTTTCTAAAAAAAAGCTAGCTAAGGCTAAACATGCTTCTAAAAATAAGTGAGAAACTGAGGTTTGGTAAGAATTATCATCTTTATCCTACAAATACTCTAGTGCCAAACAAGATCATTTTTCACGGGGGAGTATCAGGTGAAAATAGGCTACATCCTGCGAATCTGAAAATTCTTGATCTCCACCGATGGATTGTGTAGCAACGGCCAGATACTACAACTCCTGTCCCACCACATGTTTATGCAGTAAACCCCTAGAGCTAAAGTAAAATTTTCAAAGTTTGTCCCCTCATATGTTCACTTATCACTGGATATGTGTCATGGATCCAGAGAGCAACTAGTGGATTTAAAAAAAAAAAACTAGTGTATACACCACGAATTTGAAGAAAAAAGTCACGCTTTCTTTTGGATGTTTCAATCTGAAGAACAGTCGGACAGAGCTGAGCTTCGGTTCATCGTTGCGAGCAAAACATTCGACCATTTGGAACCTGTATAAATCTGAATCTGGAAGACTGGAACCTATACACAATCCCCTGAAGCTAAGTACTTTACTAGGATCACGGAAATTAATTGCACTCAAGAAAGAAAGAAATTGTAGCTTTCTGCTGAGATGGACTTTTTCTCCAAGAACAAGATTTCAGATCCAAAATTGAAAAAAGGGCAACAAAATAGACCTCGTTTCCAAAAACAATAGTACAGTATATTAGTCTCTACGGAGGACGGATCTAGCGGCAAAGAATGCGGCAGCAGCCAGACCTCATTGCTCATGTTAGCGTGTAGGTGCTCAAGGCAACTCGATCTGGCTTTTTTCCAGGGGAGAGCAAGTGTCAGGTTGCTAGGGGAGGACGGGACAGTGAAAAGATGACTCGATTCAAGGGGCCTTTTGCAATGCAGACGAAGGTGGGCTGGTGGTGCAAAATCTAACCAATGGTGCAAGATCCAACGGCTTCGGTGGCGATTTTCAGATTTGCAGATTTTGTCTGTTTTCGCGTCATATGTTCCCCATTTTTCACTCCCCCCTGAAAGTTCCTCAAGCTAGGATCGCGACCTGATCTTTTCGCCGGCCGCACCGCTTGCGCCCACAATCCGACGATCAGGTTGCCCCAGTGTCAGGACATTGCGTGGTGGGGCTCCGCTTTGTGTGGGCATGCATGGAAGATGGGACGCGGAACCAGCGAGTGCAACAGATTCCGGCTAGCACGAGATCGAGATCATTAAATGAGATCGAGTAGCAGTGAGCTCGTTCAGCATCAGCGTCAGCGTCCCCGGAGCAAACTGTCAGCTGAGAGGTGGTGGATAATTTAAAGACAGAAGAAGACGGACGTCCACGCCATGACACGCCGGCGACGTTCCACTGACCAGCTAACTAGAACTCTATCGTGCAGAACTCACACGATTCGGACGTCTCCCTGGGCCTAGGTATTGTGTAGTGCCATCCGAACCGCCGGTACTGACGGAGACCTCTAGCTCTAGGTTACTGGATGGAAAACTGGAAACTGCATCGCATACGTACGCACTCACATACGACAGGCGGCGAACAATCCCTGGCTACTAGCTTAGCATCTAAGTAAAGATCCGGTCTGGAGCTGGAAATTATCTGGCGAACATAATCTGAATTTCTAATTTGCAGATCGTCATCCATTCAAGTAGATTCATGGTCTCGCGATGTCGTAACTGTCTAACTGAGCGATGTCCTAAATTCATCTTCGTTAACCATATGGTACATACTCAACCTACAAAATGGCACAATTTTTACACACAACCGCAGAGAACTCTAAGGAAATTTGAGATTACCTATCAGAGTAATCCCCGAAGGCCAGCATGGGACTAGGCGCGGGCGGTGGACACTGTCGGCGGCAGGGGGCCACGTACGGCAGGCACGTGTGGGGTGGCTAGTGTCAAATATGGCAGCGGCGGACATGTCGCACGTCTACGGAATCGACGGACCGCGCTCGTTGGTGGCGGACAACGATGCAGGGAGATCGAACGGTAGGCAAACGCGGAGCCCTATGACAGCGACAACGGGGTGGGATGGGGAGGGGAACAGAAATGTCCCTCCGGCCAACCGCTAGGGCAGTTTGCAGAGTACCCGATATCGAGCATCCCAAACTGGGTATATGTGGCACTACTACGAAAACAACTACTTATGGTGCGTCACTTTTCATTACCAGTGGCGCACCACTTTTCACTACCCATGGCACACCACGGATGTTCCACGACTAGCATGCCACTGGTAATTGTTACCATTGGCTCGCCATTTGGTGCGCCACGGATACCAAACCTGGCGAGTCAGGGGTATTTTCCCACTTTTTAAAATGGCATCTTTTCCATTATCCCCTCATGGCCCACCTATTTTAAACACAGCTGGAAACCCTAATCTTGTGTTTTTCCATTAGCCCCCTACGCCGCCGGACGTTTTTGCCATCGCGTCCTCATTGCCGTTGGAAGGTAGGGATCATTTGCCAGTGACGAGCGAACAAGAAGCGGTGTCGAGGACGAGTGGATGAGGCCGGCACGACACGGAGGGTGCGGCCTGCGGGGTCGAGAACAAGTAGCGCAGTGGCGAGTGAAGGCACATCCACGGTGAAGCAGCGCGCCGGCAGCTGATTGTTTCGTGAGCAGCACCCAAGGAAGGAGGAGGCAGACCCATCGTGTGTTCAAGGGGCATGGGTTCGAGCAGGGCATTGATCGCACTGGCGGCTACCTATTGTTCTTGGCTGATGTTTTCCTTGAAAAACGAGAGTAAGAAGAGTGGATATATATGGGGATAAGGTTTGTGGTGGATAGAAGAAAAGAAAGAGGCTGTCTTTGAAAAACCTATTTTCCGAATTTCCGGATTCTAAAAATATCGCAAACTTGGATTTACTTTTTCTATAGATAATTTTTCATATAATTTTTTTTGATCCAATATCATATGCAAAATCTAAAACCATTTTACCAAAACATAGTGTTTTTATTTTGCAAAATATGTCAAAATTCATGTGTTTTTTTCTTACTAGATTACGTAACATAACCATATTTCAAAGTATTTTAAAATTTGATTTTTTTTTTCAAAACTGAAAAGTCGATCCACATGAGAGGGGTGGGGACAAAAATCAGCCGCACCACAGGTACCAAATATATCTGTGGCACACCCTTTACTGGTGCGCCTTGGGTAAGAGGGGCCACTCCAGCTAGCCTGGCCAAAAATACACGTGGTACACCATCTTTACAGTACAGTAAGTTGCTACCCGTGATGCACGTGTCATGGGTATATATACGTGGCGCACCACCTTTTACATGCACCACTGATAAACCACCTAACTATAGATGTTTTTCTAATAGTGTGGGTTTGGAAGGCTTCTATGCAGCTTACCCCAAAAATCCACTTTTGCGGGGTTCGCTCGGGTCATTTTTCAGTCCCAGCAGTAAAATGGCGGCTATTTTACAAACATGTGTCTTTTGCGGTATAGATGCACTTAGAAATTCGAATGAATTTCAGGATTGATCGAACTCGAATTTCCATTTTTATACTTCACTAGTGGAGAACAGGCCTTTCGTCCCAAGCCCCTGGGAGCAACAGTCACTGTTTTAAACCAAACCGGGTCCAATGAGGGGTACTGGTCCCGATTCATCGTGAAAACTCTTTGGTCCCGGTCCGTTTGGGTCTTTTGTCCCGGTTCGTAATACCAACCGGGACTAAAGGGGTGGCCTCTGGGGCAAAAGCCTTTAGTCCCGGTTCGTATTACCAACCGAAACTAAAGGTCTACCCTTTAGTTCCGGTTCGTATTACCAACCGGGACTAAAGGATTTTTGGTTTTTTGGCTCCCCACGCACCTCCACCCCCTCCCGTGGATCGCCTTTTTAACACTGTAAAATAGAAAAGAAAATGATAGAAAATTCAAAAAATAAAATATTTTCAGATTCTTGTATGTTATGCAACCTACTATTAGGGAAAATTAACAAATTTGAATTTTCACTTTTTTTGCAAAAAATATTTGAAAAATGGTAAAACCGCATTAACTTTTGCATACGACATCGAAAAAAACGTATAATATATCAAAATCATCGTGGGAAAAAAGTTACATCCGAATTCACCGGGGTTTACCCGGTTAGCCAATTTTTAGATTCTCAAAATTCCAAATGAAAATATGAAAGCAGGAAGATTTTAATTTTTGCCAGAAATTCAGGATTTTATATTTTTAAATTTTATAAATTAATAATTTCATCATGCATAAAGATTACTATTACTTAACCATAAAGTAAGCCAATTTTTTAGATTTTCAAAGTTTGGCAAAAAAAATTATTAAAAAAATTAATATTAAAAAACAATTATAATACAAATTTATAAAAAAATTATAATATAATTATAATATAATTATCACAACATGTTATTACGTCATTAGTTTTGTTTATTAAAATAATTATTTGGAATTCGAACAATAAATAAGTGTGACATCGACCAACATGTTAATAGGATTGATATGATACTAGTATCACAACATGCGCGCGAAGCACTTGGAAGCGGGATTGGAAATGAACTTGGAAGTTAAGCGTGCTACAAATGGAGTAGTGGGAGGATGGGTGACCGAGCGGGAAGTTGGACCACGGGTAAGTAATTCGACTAGAGATTATAAACGTAGTTAGAGATTAAGTGTAGTTAGAGACTAAACTAGTTAAATAACTGAAATACTAGAAATTCTGAAAAAAAAGAAAAAAAAAGGAGGAGCGAAAAATAATTGAGCATGACAAAATGGATTAAAAAAATTAACAAATAAACTTTAGTCCCGGTTGGTGTTACAAATCGGGACTAACGGACATTTTCTCGACGCGCGCCAGCAGCCCACGTGGCGGGACCTTTAATCCCGGTTTGTTTTACAACCGGGACTAAAGGGAGTGGCCTTTAGTCCCGAATGGTTGGTCCCGGTTCCAAAACCAGGACTAAAGGCCCTTACCAACCGGGATTATAGGCCCTTTTTCTACTTGTGCTTGCGATCGTACCTAGTATGTAGTAACTTGCGAGTTAATAATGCACCTCCCACCTGACATCCAATCTTTGCTTCAAAAGGTTAAACACAGAAAGGGAACACCAGATGCAAATGATCGGCAAGAAAAGGTTATTCATTTTACCATATTGAAAATAAAAATCTGAATTCCTCAATATGGGGAACGGTCGCTATGGTTCAATGAGCTGACAAGGTGAATAGATAGCCCAGATTACATATGGCCATGAAAGTGGACAGAGATTTGGTGCACATGAGCACCTAATCTTGTTTTTTGAATAAAGCAATATATATATATATATTAGTTAAAAAAATCTGAAAAACAAATCTCCATAAATCCAATAATGTATTCCACAAACGTGTAAAATATCAATTTCAAATACTTTATATTTTAAGTTACACAAAAATGTCAAAAGTGTAGATCTGAATAGTCATTTTCAAAACTCCAAAAAGATATCAAATTTATTATTTTTGTCTAGCACAAAATAAAAAGAATTTGGGGTTGAGATTTTTCATGATTGTGAGATGTATCACTGATAATTTTAAGAATTATTTTATGATTTATTTGACAACTTAAAAATATATTTTAAATTTTTTAAATGGCGATAGCACTGGATCTCGGGAGCCAAAATCACTTTTCGCATGAAAGCCAACATCCATACTCGTGTCGTCATACTTCAGAAAAACTTCTCCGTTAGAAATGGACGGTTTTGACAAAATCAACAAATTATACCAACCCATTTCTTTGCCTCTGTTTAATCAGATTGTTGACATCTATCATCATATTTGCAAAGTCAAAACCTACCGCGAGTTACTTAACAAGAAGTAAAAGAAAAAAACAAGAGACAAAAGTTCAGTGCAAATTGAATTGTATGCTCTTCGTCAAACAGTTTGAACATGGCTCCAAATTTGAACGTGCAGTCGAAGCAAATGATTGTGAATAGGGGATCTAGGGCTGCCATTGTTTAACAAGAGAGCAAAAGATAAATAAAGATCAAGGTGCGGACCACAGATGCATGGGGCTACCCCGATATGGGAAGCACAAAAAAGATCCACATGGCTTGCACCTCCATCAGAGTAACCACATGGGACAAGAAAGGAAAAAAATAGCGCGCTATAATAAAATAGCGTGGGTCTAAAAATACGCTATTAGCATGCTATAGCGTGCTATTAACGCGAATAGCGCGCTATAGCGCCGAAATAACGTAGCGTCGGCTCTGCAGATATGCTATAGCGTGCTATTAGCGTTAGAATAGCGCGCTATTTTTTTCCATGGACAAGATGCAACGCCCAGCTAACTTCGGGTTTCTTACTGACACTAATTATACCACTTTGGTCTCCTACTATACTGTCTATACATCATTTCTTTGAAATGCATGTAGTAAAACATAGTATTATCGAAGCTTTCTTCGGCACCCAAGTTTCAGTGATCCTTTTGTTTTAAAAGAATCAAAATTCACGGAAATTCAATTCGGCTCCCGGGTGCATATGCTCCCTCTACCAAAAAAATATATTGCGAAGCGTCAAAAATTTTGACAAAAAATTCTACATGTAAATCTCCATAATACATGTGCATTTGTCAAGTGTCACCAAAAACCAATATTTTTTGTGGTCTATGTAAAAATGAGTAAGCTTATCTTGTGAAAATCATTATTTATAGCACCGAGTTTTGTCTTTTTACACACGTCACGTGACAATTTTTTTTTTATGAAACGACTTTGTGAGCGTGTGGCACATGAAGATGTACGTGCGATTTTTTTCCAATTTTTGTGAAATTCAAAATGTGTGTAAGATGCATTTTTAAATAGAGGGATCATATGCTCCCATGTCCAAAAGACCACTCCCCAAAATTCACATCTACTACAAGTCTCAAAAAGTTTGAAAAGAATATTGTTGTAACCAATGATATATCTTACAAGATACAACATCTCCAAAATCTTTGTATTACAGGCTACGCAAAAATGATGGAATCTAATAATTTTTGGTGCTTTGGAAATGTGCACCTTTTATAGATCAACACTTTTCTGTTTTTTTGTTGCTCTTATTTCATAGTGATATTTTTGCACTTTTGTAGGATACATCATTGACTACATTCAGATTTTTTAACTTGTATATTATTTTTTATTTTTTAAAAATAAAGGTTCACTCGAGCTCAAGAGTAAGAAATCTCCACTCAACATTTTGTCACTACTATGAGCTTCTTTGATTCAGAAGATTTGCATAACAGTTTTAAGGATTTGAATCCTTAGGAAACTTTTCTATGGTTATTGTTTGATTCGTAGTAAGATTAAACGCCATAGGAGTTTTTTTCAAAGAAATCCTTTGCAGTAGATTTTATGGAAAAATCTTTGAATTTGCAATAGAAAAATCTTTGGAGTTGCAGTAGAAAAATCCAATTGGTGTGACATAAAGCCTCCTTTGATTCATATGATGTGAAAAACATATGAATAGGACTATAGGAGAGACATAGGATTAGCATGTCATGCCCAATTAAATTCTATGGGAAGATAAATTCTCTTTGATTGCAACAAAGATTTTTTGTTTCATGAACTTTGATCTAGTGTTTTTTTCTATAGGATTTGCATTACAAGATTTTTATAGGATTAGTTTTGATATGACATGTTCCTATGAATCAAACAACTTGGTTTTTTCATAGGATCTAAATGCTACATAATTGATATACAAATCCAATGAATCAAAGGAGACTTAAAATCCTACGATTTTGTATTCCTACGTTTCTAGAATCTTCTAATCAAAGAGCCCCTATAGTTTTAGGTGTTTGAGGCTCGAAACTCTTTAACGAAAAATAATGTTGACCTTTTTTCAGTGCCACGAGCTATTTCTGGTGAACTCAGCGATGTGAGCAGCGAAATATGTAGCCATATCTTGATCTTGTTTTCCCTTTTGCGTTCTTCCGTCCGTGACTAGCCTCACCTAAAATCAAATTTCTGAAGTTTTTTTTTCTAGAACAGCCTCCTAAGTTTTATTACTGAAAATATTTACAGGAACTGAAGAAGAATAGGGGTAGATAGCCACAGATGGCAGCCTACCTCACTTGTCAAAACAAGGTTGGCCAGATTGTGTGCTTTGAAATTCGAAGCTCTACCATCATGAAAAAATAGAACAGGTTTGAAACTATCCAGGTCTCAATTTTATCTCGGTGATAATGGCTGCAAATCTTCACATGGTGCCTTCTACAATATCAGACAATACATTTTTACAATCTAACGCTACTGTCATCTTGGACAAAGCAAGGTCTGGAGCTAGCGCCGTGGCCTCTCTGCAAGCTAGCCATTCCAATGTAGCTGGATCAGTGATGACAAATTTCTGAAGTAAGGGCATCTCCAACCGGGCGACCCATCCCGCGGCCGCGCGTCCGGATGGGTCGAAACGGACAAAAACCCGGCCCAACGCGGGGACGCACCGCAAAAGCGGACGGCCGCGGCGTCCGGAACGACGCAAACCCGGCCCAAATCTGGGCTAGGTTTGCGTGGCCGCGGATGGCACGCGCCGTCCGCTCGCGTCCGCGCGCTGGTCGCCTCGTCTCCCTTGGGCCCACCCGTCGGTGACCAGAGGAGTCTATTAAATGGGGACTGGAGGGGATCTGGCCCTCCACTCCAGTCCCCACTCCACTCCCGCAGCGAAACCGCCGCCATGGCCCCGAAGCGGGTTTTCGCCGGAGCCAACGACGACGAGGCGAGCGGCGGCCGGCGTCGTCCGCCGGCGCTGCGACCATCGTGCGGAAACCGAGGCGGCCTCCACATCGGAGAGGCCGCCCGCCGCGGCGCGGCATTGCCGCAACCGCCGCCGCTGGCTGCTCGAGCCCAAGCCCGAGTCCTCGGAGGAGGACCCGGACCTCCGCGCCGCCCTCATCATCTCGGCGGCGGAGGAGGAGGCGAAATGGCCGCAACTCCATGCGGCCATTCGCACCTCCGAAATGGAGGAGGCGGCGCGGCGGGAGGTGGAGGACGCGGAGGGCCGGGAGCTCTACGCCCGGGCCCTCCGGGCGCGACGGGAGGAGGAGGAGGAGACGGCGCGGCGGGAGGAGGCCGGGCGCCGCGCCGACGAGCGATAGCGCCGCCGGGAGGAGAGGTGCCGCCGCCGGGAGGAGGCGGCGCCGGGAGGCCGGGCGGCGCCGGCCGGCAGGAGAGGCGGCAGCCGCCTCCGGGCGGCGCGGGTGGCTCCGGACCCCCGCTCGCCGTGGGAGGAGGCCATGTGGTCTCCTCGGCCGGAGTCCCCGGCGCGGTCGAGCCACAACGGTGCCTCGCCGCCCGGGGACCTCGACGACGTCGCCGACGACGCCCACGGGGGCTAGGCGGCGCACCGGCGGCCACCGCGCCGCCGACCAAACCCTAGAGGGTTTTTTATTTTCTGTTTATATTTTAGTTTAAATTTAAAAGCCCATATAGGGGCTTCTTTTGTTAGTTTTATTTGCCCAAAATAGGGCTATGTACTAAATTTGCCCAAAATAGGGCATATGTTTAATCAAATATCGTTTAAATTTGCCATTTTCATTTTGTTTTCGTGTTTCTCCAATTTGCGATGCGTCCACGCGTTGGGCGCAGCGCGCGACCCAAACGGACACGCGGACGCGGGCCGCTGTCCGCGTATCCGGGCGGCGACCCAAACGGCCCAAAACGGACGGCCCAGCGCGTCCGTTTGGGTCGCCCGGTTGGAGATGCCCTAAGATCCTTGGATGGCGACTGGACAAATGTTCGGCTTTCCCGGCCGCGCCGTTTGGGCCCACGGGCTGATGATCAGGTGGGCCTCAGTGTTCTACGACTTTGTTTCGTGGGGCTCCGCTTTATGCATGGGAGTTGGGCCCACCGAGTAATTCCAGCTTATAGCCTTATACCATGAGTCTTGAGAGAGAGACGGTAATGATTCCGATCAGGAGTTGTTCAAAAAAAAAAAAAAATGATTCCGATCAGGAGCAGAGCAAAGTATCGCTATCAGTTGAGAGGTGGAGGTCGATTTTTGGATAGAACAAAACGGGCATCCACACCGTGATGTGTCCACTGAGCAGCTAACCAGAACCCTGTCGTATAGAACTCCCATATGATTCAGACGTCTCCCTGGTCCTGATGGTAATGTATTGCCATCCGAACCACCGGTACTGACTACTGACGGACACATCTGGGTTACCGGATAGATACTGAATCACGTACGTACTCACTCACATACGACAGGCGGCGAACAATCCCTGGCAACTATCTTAGCCTCTAAGTGAAGATTCGGCTACAATCTACAAAATTAACAGGTCCAAAACACCGTGACGAAGCACACAGCGAGGATTACAAATTTAACCTACTCCAAAGCTACCAAGCCAGAGATAGATTGTTTTCTACATGATCGACACTAGCTCTATGAAAACTAGTAAACTCGAGCTGTTCCATAATGATTTTTTTCTCAATTATTGTCTTTTTTATTCCCGTGATAATCATGAGTTCCCCATGATGACTTTGTCTTTATTCCGCTAACCTAATTTTTTTAATTACGCTATTATAGAAAATACCAGACTGAGAGATATGGCTTTGTTTCGCGAAGATTTTCTCTTTGTTCCATTTGTTTTAGTGATGTTTCACTAGTTACCATGGATATTCCCATGATAATGTTCCCTTTCTTGTAGTACCCATTATTAATTAGTACAAAATTTACCACTTTTGTTCAGTTTATTTACCTTTTTATCCATTTAATTGTGAATTGTCAGTGATGATTTTCTTTCGTTGCGCGTGTATTAATTTTGTGTTGTACCAACAACCATGAATTATTCCTTCTAGATGAATTGTATATTCCAATAGTAATTATGAATTTCTCCCTAATTACTTTATTTTTTTTCATGCTTATTTTATTTTCTAGCCCCCGAATCCAACCCTTGTTCCATTTTTTTCGAAATGGGGGAAAATCCCCAGCCTCTGCGTCAATATACGCACACAACTTGTTAATTTATTTCAAAGTTCACGCAATATGATGTCTTACAAATCATGGATTGAAACATGTATCAACCATCGGAAAATGAAAAGAAACAATAAGCTATCCATTTTAAAGTCTACTAATGTGTCCACACCCAGTAGCCTGGAAATAAAAGTCATGTGCACCCTTGTTCCATATGGAATCCCAAAATTGCTAGAGTTCCATTTGTGCCGTGTATATCTTTAATTTTTTGAGGTAAGGTTTCAAATATATTCCATATACAAGAAGTTTTGTAATCATAAAATGCTGAAACAAGAATCAAAAAATAGAAAAACATTCATCCTAAAATAATTTTGTCCGAGGTCATGAGATTTTCAAATTGCAAACATGCTGACACATGTGTACGATGCCTCTGCAACTTGGATATTCTAGACATACTACATGCCTATTGCTTGTTACTTGTATATGACTTTCTTGGTGTGTGAAATACAACTCATGTTTTCCATCTCTAGTGGATTGTAGAACACACTATTAGGATATTCACATATACAAATGAAAATAGACAAATCTTCATATAAACATAATATAGAACCCAGCTAAATGGCAAAAATCCTTCCGCACCACATTCATGCTTTATTTGGATTTATAGATAATCTAGTTCAATATAATATATGTGCTAATTTTGGAGAGAAAAAACTACTTTTTTTCCACAACAAATGAAGCCCTACATTAGCATTGGTATATCTGTAATCTGCATATTTCTGAGCATGAATGTGTGTATGAGTTGGGTGGTAGTTCGGGCCCTTTCTTAAACAAACTCGTAGGTCAATACACAATAGGTATCATAATTTTTTAGATTGTATAGTGAGAAAAGTTTCAACAATAAAACTAGTTTACATTTAGTGACAATAAGCAATAAAAAAAAGTATTAAACAAGTTTATATGAAGCTAAACTTATCGAGAAGACAAAATATTTATGAGCTCTAAATGAGATACTTTGCGTGGAATCTCGTCTCACCAAGTTCTCTGCGTCAAGATCAACTGGTTGCTTTATTCTTTATTTGGTTAAGATAGCAGCTAAACAAATGTCTTGATTGTAATCCCCAAATAAGTATGATTTGTGTTGAGACGAGAGAATAAGATTTATTTATTTTATATTAAAATTGCAATAACGAAAATAGCAATCATGTATAATCTAGTACTTCAACCCTTGACCTCTCTATTGGAAATAATTGGCTGCTACTGGTTGCTCAACCCTCATTCTATTACACAAACTTGTAGGTCTATACATACATATTAGTTATGTGACTAATATGTGAAGTAGCATGGAGGCAGCTCTCTCCCCTGCAGCGTATTGGCTTCTTTGGGGCTATTGCATGGTTCGATTCTGATGGGACAACGATGAATTCATGGGTTGACGTGACATGTCTTTGGTGGCGCTCATTCCGCAGTGCCCTTCTATTGCTCGTGGCGGATATGGGAGGCGGAGCTTCGTTCGGTCTGGGATGACAATGTTGGTGCTCATGGGTGTTGTTATTTTTTTTCACAAGAGCAAGCATGCATAGATCTGAGTCAACTCGTCAATACACCCTACTGCGTGCAGGAATTAAGAAAAGACAACATTTTACTCTCCTTATTAAAGGGTCTTTTTTCCTTATAGTAAATAGTAGTTGGTAGTTGAGGGATGACATTTTTCTTTGAGGGGAGTTGAGGAATGGGATTTGGTATGGAAGACGAAGAGGAAGAGGGTGAAAATTCATCCGTTGGACAGTAGCCAAGGCATTATTGTGGAGATGTTGCTTCCAAGAAAAACGCGAACTGGAACGGAAGAAACTGCACGGAATGTATCTTACCCACCACACTGTATGAGAACATCGATTTTTTCATAGAAAAGTTGGGAAAAAGTAAATTGGGTGGAAATTACCGAAGTCGAAGGCGGATGATTTTCAGCTAGAAAAAGTTTGTGATGTGACATATTTGTATGTTGAGAGAAATCTGTTTGGATGTTTGCATTGGGAGGCTTGGCATTGTATTGGGCAGAATGCCAATATCCCATGACAATGATATTGAGATTGAATGCCAATATTTCTGTTTGGATGTTTAGATATTTGAAACTTAGAATTGATATTGAAGTTGAATGCCAAATGTTGTTTGGATGGTCAAAGTGAGGAATTGCAGTTGCTTACGTAAGACTATGATCATTATTAGTTTGTTTTAACACTGTTTAACATCTAATATATCACATAAAAATAATAGGACAGGCAATATTGTGTAAAAATGTCCATACTCGCACAATACGTCACAACACCACTAGCGAGTAGCGACCTGCCCATGCACAACAATTAATCGATACAAGGCAAAATTGCAAATCAGCAGCCAACCACTAGCATCAGCAGTACACACACATCCCAGCAGCAAACAAGCATGCACGCGGCATTTTTTTTCGATAAAGGGAATATATTAATATCAAGAAGATACCAAATACACCCAGCCTCTGCAACAACACACCACCCTAATGGCACTACGGATGCACACAGCCAAAAAAAGGAAAAGAAAACTAAGAAACAAAAGTCCCGCTACAGTATCTCGGGCCTAACAACAACAATACATCCACCGCCATGACAACACCTGAATTACAGACTCTCCAAAAAATGACGCCTCCAAGAAGGAAACAGTGCTCAAACACCGTCGTCGTCCGATCAAAGATCTTAGGTTTTCACCCTGAAGATAGTCCCCGCTCTCAAAACAATGCCTCCACCAAGGTCACTGCCAGGCACAACCAGTTAAGGCCAGACCTTGGGTTTTCACCCTGAAAGGTAGGACTCTGCGCTTCACCTATGTTGTCGCCCGCACTTTCATACCGTTGTTGTGAAGCCGGGACACCAAGCAAGCCCCTTAACAACGCGGAGACTTGAACCTCCCTTAGCTAGTCCTCCCCTCCGGCCTTCATGAAATTCTCTTCTTCCGACTTTCATCATGGATCCATAGTCACTTGATGTCAACACAGAAAAAGAGCTTCGCGCTGCTCCCTCCGAACCAAACGGTCGGAATAAACGCATGGGTGCGCACGACCGAATACCTCCGATCCGAGCAAACTCCGGGCAAAGCATCTGTTACATTCGCCGGCGGAGCCTTCCGGAACTCAACCCTCCGGCCGGATCACGAGTCCGAGGCCTCCGGTAGGTCCTCCTCTTCACGCAAGAGAGGCCCTAGGACCACCGCCTTTATTCAGGTCGGACCCCCACGTCGGCGACCATCCCGGGCTGGCCAACCCAACCCTCCACCGGCGACACCATCGCACCGCTGGATAGCGGTGATAGATCAAAGATCCACCACCCCCAACCACAGGCCGACCTCTCCGGCGAAGAAGAGGCCACCTCCTCCGTCGAACCCAAGGCTACTGCCCCGGGCGCCCTCGTGTCGCGGAAGAAGCCCGAGATCGCCTCCACGCACCGATGAGAGGCGGGGGTGGATGGCATGGCGCAGACCGAGGGCCTGGCCGCCGCCCACCACCAGCCCCTACCGGAGTGCTGCGGGAAGCCAACGGGAGGAGGGAGACCGCAGCGCCGCCCATCCCAACCGCGCCGGCCGGTCCGCCAGGGGACAGCCGACGGGAGGAGGGCCGCTGCCGTCGTCGCCCATCCCACGCGCGCCTGCTCCGCCATGCCTCGAGGAGGTGGGATCCGGCCGCCGTTCTCCACGCAGCGACGAGGAAGGGCCCCCGCCGCCGCCACGCCCCGAGGGACTTTGCCCCGGCGGCGCTGCCGGCGGCGGCGGCGGCGGAGGGTGGGGTGCAGGAGGGTTAGGTTAGGGGTGCGGGAGGGTTAGGTTAGGGGTACGTTTATTCCGTCGTCAGCCAGTACGTTTCGCCCGTCCCAAAAATGTGCTAATCATACACACGCGCTATGCGCAGCAGGCAACAACAAGGAGAAGAACGGGATGAGAGCATCAGGGAGTTGTAGATCGGGATGTAGCTCGCCGGTCCTCTTCCTAACAAGAGCTCAGGGGAGAGGGTAGCGCGGTGGCCCGCGTCAACGAAACTGCTCCAGATGCAGGATCTCAGGATGCGGGTGCGCCGGTCACCGGAGCTCGGTCGAATCGGCTCCTTTCTAGAGAAGAGAAAGATGAGAGGGGAGGGGGAGAGAGAGACGCCGGGAAGGAGGAAGGTGCGCCGGGAGTCCGAAGGCGCCGTGCCAAGCCGGACACCGGAGGGCGGAAGGCCGGACTACCCGCTCAGCCGGCGTATTCACCAAACAGCCGCAATCGTGGTATTCGGGGCTCGAACAACCCGAATGAATGTCTAATATCTAGCCCCAATACAAACATCCAAACATAGTAAGAGCATCTCCAGCGGCATCCCCCAAATAGGCGTCGGCACGGGCGCCGGCATCTCCGTTTGGAAAACACCGGCACATCATCCTCTATTTGGGGACGCTGCTCTCACACCGACACTCCCAAACCGGTGGTCTCGATAGATTTTGAAAATCAAATTCAAATGTTGAAAATGATATTCATACGAAGTTCGAAAGAAATTTGTACAAATTTAACGCGAATTCAAACTAAAAAAACTAAAAAAACTAAAAATAAACATCTAGCGGCGCGGGGAGTCAAAGGCGCTGAAGTCCAGTTCGTCGCCGCTGGACGTCCCGAAGGACCAGCTGTCGGCGTCGTCGGCCTCCTCCTCGTCGGCCTTCTCCTCCTTTGGCGCCAACAGCTCCGATGGTCCGGTGAGGTCGACGTAGTTGGCGCCATGGTCCCTGGCGGACCACACCGCCGCCTGCCGCGGGTCGATCGCGATATGCCGCTAGTCCTCATCGACGGAGCGGCCGAGGATGAAGTTCTGGCCGGGGAACTCCTCCTCGTCGTCGTCGCCACGAAGGGCCGCCTCGGTCTCCTTCTCCCACCATTTCTTCTTCGCCGACGGAAGTGGTGGCGAGGCGTCCTCCTCCTTGACGCGGGAGCGGCGACCCGACCCCGTCGTCCGACGAGCCGGAGAAGAGGACGCGCGCCTCAAGTCGTCGCGGATGACGACGCCTCCGGAAGGAGGCGCGAGCGCGGCCGAGCGACGGAAGACGACCCGGTGCGTGAGGTTCAGGACGCCGCGGTCCGTTCCGGCGCCCTCTGCGTGGTAGGTGGCGGCGCCATGTTCGCCGCCTGCGGGAAGTATAGCGGCTCCCGTTCCCCGCGGACGGGTGGCCGGAAGCCGTACTCGCGGAGAGTGTCGTCGACGGAGCGGTCGTACCACCAGGCACGGCGGCCGACGTTGTTGAAGCGGCCGCCCGAGGGGTTGTCCGCCCGCACGATCTTGACGGCGCGCTCGTGTTCGTAGCGCCCTACCCAGGTCGGGCTTTCGAAGGAGTTCTCCGGCAGGCTCCTCTCCTTCGGCGTCATCTTGGCCCGTCGTTCCCTGGCGAGGGCCCGCATCTGTGGTCCTGGCGGTGGCGGCGGTGGCACGGCGAAGCCGCCGTTGGAGACGTGCCAGCCGTGCGGCAACTTGTACTGGACTGACACGGGGATGCGATGTCAGTACAACACGTCGGCCTCGTCGAACGTCAGCTGCGTCGAGCGGAGCATGCCGGCGCCACTGCCGCCGGCCTGGTCGTTGTGCGCCATTACGTCGACAGGGTGCGTGGGTGGTGGTTCTCGCGGAGGTTGAATACGGCGGCGGCTAGGGTTGGACGGCGGGGAAAAGAGAGAAGTGCGCGCCGGTGGGGTTTTAAGGGAGGCGGCGGACGCGCATTGAAGGCGCGTGGGTAAGGTAGGTGGACGCCGCGTGGCTAGTCGACGCCCTCGCCGTTTTGGTTTCTGCGCGGGAGGCCATTAACGCCGATGACCAACCTCCCCGCGTTGTTTTCGATGCGAACCGCCGCGTCCCCTTGCTGACAAGGCGCCCCCACCGGGGAAACCGTCGTTCCGCGAGGCGCCGGCGCGCCCGATTCGCGCCCTTGGCGAAGGGGCCGACACGGAGTTGCCGTCTATTCTATTGGGCTCCAAAATTGGCCGGCGCCGTTTGGGGCGCGCCGATGCGAGCCCATTTTCGCTTCCGGCCTCCAAATTGCTATCGGGGCCGCTATCGGACCGCCGGTGGAGATGCTCTAAGCGTTCTATTTAAATATGTTATTTTTAAGGAGGCCTAAAGGAAACTGCCTATACATGGGAAGCAAATTTGGTGCACATGAGCACCAGTGCTCTCGGTTTTTAAAATATTTAAAAACTATATTTCTACTTTCCAAAAAATCATCACATTTATTTCATGAATACATACACATGTTCTGAATATTCATGCAAAGTTTCGGTAAAAATTACATTGCATTTTGAGCTACAAGGAAAAAAACAAATTTGTGGCTACGTATAGAGGTATATATTTGTCAGAAATTTGTCTTTTTGTATAGCTTAAAATATAATATATTTTTCTCCAAATTTTTTTACCGTAGCTTCAGAATGTTTTTATGTATGTGGATATTTAATTTCATATTTTTCGAAATCAGGAGCACTGGTGCTCATGTACCAAATACACTTTTCGCTATACATGTGCATTCTGAATTACACGATCGTCTTCACCTCTGATGGAAGGTCGTACATAACATCAGTATCGGTATGAAAGATACAACTCGCTAGCACGTACAGTCAAGTATAAAATCTTATTACACGTTGTTTCATATATATAGCTTAGATGCACGTGTTAACATCACGTGTTAAAGCACAGAAAGGAACATGGCAGCTCCCAGTACACATACATGCATACACATTTTCCATTCCTTCAAATCGAACCTGACTGCACCTGTAATCGGCAAAACTACAGGTTGCTGGCCTGCAGGAGCGGGCAAGTCGATCCGTTGTTGCATTCTCTTCTCTAGTCTTGTCACTGCAGTTCGGTCCTGAAGAAAAATGAACCGGGTGCGGCTGCTGAATCATGGGCCTGTTTGGTAGCTTGGTTCGAATTTGTGCATGACTGTGTGTACACAAGTTCCAGTTTATTTGGATGCCTGAAAAAAATGTGTCATCTATGATGAGCCACAGCACATGCATTTGGCTGTTATTTTAGACACATAGCTTCCGCTTCTCCTCACCACATTCAAATACGGTAGTCTTACCATCACATAACGGCACACAACAAAACAAAGACGATCATCAGCACACTACTCAGTTATATACACATGAAATATAGTACTTAGTACCAAATCCTAACTTCAGAGTGGTAAGACGCCTGCTTAAAAATGGGGGCAGACTACCTAGGTCCAGAAGCAACATTCCTCAGCTTGTAGATGCCAACATTACAGGCATATATGCACAAAAGCAAGTGTTTAACATCCTCCTGAGGCCAACACAACTACTACAACTTCACAAAAGCACAAACAGAGAACAAGCAAACAACCTTAATGGCGATGATAAGCATAAGGGCCCTGGTGATGCTTCTTGCAGCTCCAGATGCTCGAGCATGATCCTTCCTGTAGACGTCGACCTAGAAGCCGTCGTCGGCAACAGTGAAGAAAAGCGTGTCGTCGACCCTAAGCTCAGCCTTCCCGGTGAACTTGCTCCAGGACTTGATGAAGCCGACACGCTCGGCCTTCCACGGGAGTTGCACCTTGTGCTCGCAGCGTTCGCTCGTGTACAAGGATGATACGTCTCCGACGTATCGATAATTTCTTATGTTCCATGCCATATTATTGATGATACCTACATGTTTTATGCACACTTTATGTCACATTCGTGCATTTTCTGGAACTAACCTATTAACAAGATGCCGAAGTGCCAGTTCTCGTTTCTACGCTGTTTTTGGTTTCGAAATCCTAGTAACGAAATATTCTCGGAATTGGACGAAACGAAGACCCGGGTTCCTATTTTCACCGGAAGCATCCAGAACACCCGGGAAGGACCAGAGGGGGGGCACTGGGCCCCCAGACCATAGGCCGGCGCGGCCCAGGCCCTGGCCGCGCCGCCCTATAGTGTCATCACCCCTTCGACCCTCCTGCGCCGCCTCTTCGCCTATATAAAGCCTCCGTCGCGAAACCCCTGAGACGAAAAACCACGATACGGAAAACCTTCCGGAGCCGCCGCCATCGCGAAGCCAAGATCCGGGGGACGGGAGTCTCCGTTCCGGCACCCTGCCGGAGCGGGGAAGTGCCCCGGAAGGCTTCTCCATCGACACTGCTGCCATCTCCACCGCCATCTTCATCACCGCTGCTGCTCCCATGAGGAGGGAGTAGTTCTCCATCGAGGCTCGGGGCTGTACCGGTAGCTATGTGGTTCATCTCTCTCCTATGTGCTTCAATACAATAATCTCATGAGCTGCCTTACATGATTGAGATTCATATGATGATGCTTGTAATCTAGATGTCATTATGCTAGTCAAGTGAGTTTTACTTATGTGATCTCCAGGAGACTCCTTGTCCCACGTGTGTAAAGGTGACGAGTGTGTGCACCGTGTGGGTCTCTTAGGCTAGATTTCACGGAATACTTATTCACTCTGTTGAATGGCATAGTGAGGTGCTTATTTATATCTCTTTATGATTGCAATGTGTTTGTATCACAATTTATCTATGTGCTACTCTAGTGATGTGTTATTAAAGTAGTTTTATTCCTCCTGCACGTGTGCAAAGGTGACAGTGTGTGCACCGTGTTAGTACTTGGTTTATGCTATGATCATGATCTCTTGTAGATTGCGAAGTTAACTATTGCTATGATAATATTGATGTGATCTATTCCTCCTACATATGCATGAAGGTGACGAGTGTGCATGCTATGCTAGTACTTGGTTTAGTCACGTTGATCTATCTTACACTAAAGGTTACTAAAACATGAGCATTATTGTGGAGCTTGTTAACTCCGGCATTGAGGGTTCGTGTAATCCTACGCAATGTGTTCATCATCCAACAAAAGTGTAGAGTATGCATTTATCTATTCTGTTATGTGATCAATGTTGAGAGTGTCCACTAGTGAAAGTGTAATCCCTAGGCCTTGTTCCTAAATACTGCTGAGTTACTACTGCTTGTTTCTTGTTTCTTTGTGTTACTACTCGCTGCAATACTACCACCATCAACTACACGCCGGCAAGCTATTTTTACGGCACCGTTGCTACTTGCTCATACTTATTTATACCACTCGTATTTCACTATCTCTTCGCCGAACTAGTGCACCTATTAGGTGTGTTGGGGACACAAGAGACTTCTTGCTTTGTGGTTGCAGGGTTGCATGAGAGGGATATCTTTGACCTCTTCCTCCCTGAGTTCGATAAACCTTGGGTGATCCACTTAAGGGAAAACTTGCTGCTGTTCTACAAACCTCTGCTCTTGGGGGCCCAACACTGTCTACAGGAAAGGAGGGGGAACGTAGACATCAAAGGACACCTTCACCGGCGGGTCATTATTTTTCTGCTTGTACTTCTTGATTAGGAGCTGCTCCATGTAGGGCGGCACGGCGAGGGCACGGAGGTCATGGCTCTCCAGCTGCACGAAGAACGCAGGCAGCAGCTGCCTGGGACCGTGCCCCAGGTTAGCAGGACGGTACTAAACCCTAGGCTCGGCTACCTGCCGGTGGGTTTCCATGAACCCTTCATTGGCGCCCCAAAGCTGCACCCAGACGACATTGTCCCGTGCCTCCCATTTGGGCCCGTCCGGGAAGGTTTCCATGTAGAGCCAGTTCTGCAAATGCAATGAAAATGACAAGAGTGAGCTATGCATGGTGAGATCCAATGGCATGGTGAGCTCCAATGGCAATGACAAGCTCAACATCACCATGTCAATGACAAGCTCAACATCACCATGACAATGACAAGCTCAACATCATCATGCCATTCATAAGCTCAACATCATCATGCCATTCATTCTACTGATCATTGACATGCTTATGACTAACATGCAATGCTTCCTGACTAACATGCAAAGCACATTGACATCAATCCAATATACATTGACCTCAATCAGATGTACATTGTATCAATCCGATATGGAAGGGCTAGAGTACTTACAAATTACAATGGGCTGGAGAGCAAGCGGGCCTGTCAAAGGAGGAGGCCGCGTTGCATCGCTGGCATGTGGCACAAGGTCGCACCCAAAATCCAGGAGGAGCCGGAGCCAGAGCAGCGGTCGGATGCCACGGTGCTGGAGCAGCGGTCGGAAGACAGGGCACTAATGGAGCAGATGGTTGCCGACGAGCACGGGGTCGGCCGAAGGGCGGCGGCGCGATCGTCGGCGCGCCATTGGGAGCAGCCGAATGCGGCTGGCCCAATGGCACTGGCGCGTGCATCGGGGTAGAGGTGAACCTCGGCGGAGGCTCCATCTCCCGGCTGGAGCCTTCTGCACCCGCCACCATTACCACTGCCCTGGCCGAAGAAAACCCTAGGTTGCAGGGCAGAAAAACCCCCGTTGCGGGATCCGTCGATCGAATCCCAGCGGCTTGTAGTGCGGCCACATCCGTTCTCCTCGTACCCATCCCGATGGGCCTGGAAGCGACCGGAGACGGCCGATTCAATGTCGGTACTCGACTGGAATTGATCCGCGCCGCTGATGGTGCTCCGGTGATGGCGTCAGACAATCTTGCTGAGCGTTGTTGTGGAAGCGGTTGGGAAACCCCAAGAGGAAGGTGTGATGAGCACAACAACAAGTTTTTCCTCAGTACGAAACCAAGGTTTAATCGACCAGTAGGAGAAAGGTGTGACCTCTGAAGGTGTTGATGGCTGACTAGTGGCAGGGCGCACTACCGTCGTTAGCAACAACATGGAACCTGCAGACAATACAACCAAAGTACTTTGCCCCAACTTGCAGTGAGGTTGTCAATCTTACCGGTTTGCTGAACACAAAGTATTAGACGTATCGAATGTAAGGAGATGTTTGCGGAAAGTAAACAGAACGGGATTGCAGTTGAATTTATCAGTAAAGGAAATAGGACCGGGGTCCACAGTTCACTAGAGGTGTCTCTCCATAAAGATAAATAGCATGTTGGGTGAACAAATTACAACTGGACAATTGATAGAATATCGATCAATACATGACAAGATGATTACTATGAGATTTGATATGGGCATTACAACATAATACATAGACCGTAATCCAACTGCGTCTATGACTTATAATCCACCTTCAGGTTACCGTCTGCACCCCTTTCAGTATAAAGTCACAAGCAAAAGACTATCGTATTAAGAAATGTGTGTAAAGTAAACAATAGAATTACCATCAGATAAAACATTATTGGTTTCTCCCTAGTAGCAACAACACATCTACAATCTTAAAAGTTATAAAGTCACTCTCCCAGAAAACTAGAGGCATGAACCTACTATCGAGCATAAATACCCCCTCTTGGAGTCACAAGTGTCCACTTGGCCAGAGTTTCTACTAGCAAAGGAGAGCATACAAGATAACAAATAACATGTGACATGAATATGTAATCAATCTCAACATACTATACAATATTCATCGGATCCCAGCAAACCAAACATATAGGATTACATAAAGATGATCTTGATCATGTAGGGCAGCTCACAAGATCGATACATGAAGCACAAAGTGGAGAAGACAACCATCTAGCTACTCCTATGGACCCATAGTCTATGGATGAACTACTCAAGCATCACTTCGGAGGTGGGCATGGCGATGTAGATGCCTCCGGCGATGATTTCCCCCTCCGGCAGGGTGCCGGGAAGAGCTTCAGAACACACCGAGATGGGTTCTACGATGGCGGCCGCGACGGAACTTTTCATGGATGGAGGCTCGGGTATCCAGGGTTTTCCCGAGAAGATGTATAAATAGGCGGAGGATTTAGGTCGGTGGGCGCCTGTTGGGCCCAGACCACCCCTAGGCGCGGGCCAGGTCCAGGCCGCGCCTAGGGCAGGTCTAGCCGCCCTGCTGCGCCTCTTCGACCCCCTCTGGACTTCGTCTTTGCTTCGGTAAAATATTGACTTCGGCTTTTTTTCCTCCAATTCCGAGAATATTTACTGTACAACTTTTATGAAATACAAAAATAGCAGAAAACATGGAACTCGCACTATGGCATCTTATTAATAGGTTAGTGCCGGAAATCATGTAAAAGTGCAACGAATTGTAAGCAAAACATATATGAAGACGCTCCAAGGACAACACATAGCGTATGAAGCAATAAAAATATAGCGCATAGAGAGATAACATGTTGCTTTGTTGATGAAGAGGGGATGCCTGGGCATCCCCAAGCTTTGACGCTTGTACCTCTTGAATATGTCTTGGGGTGCAGGGGCATCCCCAAGCTTGAGCTTTTATCCATTCTTCATCTCATCACATCATTCTTCTTTCCCTACACTTGAAAACTTCCTTCATACAAAAACTTCACACAATTATTCATTAGCAGCATTAGTACAATGAAAATAAAAAAATTCACATGTGTTCAGTACTAACATATATCAAACATCTATTAAATCATAAGCTACTGTAGCAACCTTTCAAAAAGCTCTTTGATCGAAAGAACTCAAAAAGAAAGAGATTTAAGAGGCAAATGCAAATAGTGCAGAAATATGTCAAAACAGAACAGCAGGTAAAGATCGGTTTTTTTGAAAATCCTCTGTTGCTTATCTCGAAAAGTGGTCAATTAAAGAAAGTTATATAATAACCTGGGGTATATGCATAAAACTGACAGCTCAAAATTCCGCTCTGGCTTTTTTTACGAATTTTTATGGTAACAACACAAAGTTTGTTTTCAGGACAGCAACTTCCCCAAACATTACTTTCTTCCTATTAGAGGCTATTCTTGGCACAAAAACGAAATAAAAATGATAAGGAGAGATCATTACAGTGGTAATAACTTCCAAGACTCAATAAAAAAGAAAAATTACTGAAAATAAACATGGGTTATCTCCCAAGAGTGCTTTTCTTTAACGCCTTTCAGCTAGGCGCCATAGTTTGAGAAGATGCTCACATAAGAAATATGAATTGAAGTAAGAGAGAGCATCAAGGAGAAAATATAAAACACATTTAAGTCTGACCCACTTCCTATGCATAGGAATCTTGTACACAAATAAATTATCGAAGAACAAAGTGACAAGCATAAGAAGATAAAACAAGAGTAACTTCAAAACTTTCAGCATATAGAGAGGTGTTTTAGTACCTTGAAAACTTCTACAACCATATCTTCCTCTCTCATAACAATTTTTAGTAGCATGATGAATGAACTCAACAATATAACTATCACATAAAACATTCTTATCATGAGCCACATGAATAAAATAATTATAACTCTCCACATAAGCATCGTCATTCTTATTAATTGTACTGGGAGCAAATTCAACAAAATTGCTATCATTATTATTCTCATCACCATAATCATCAGATATAGGAGACATATTGTAATCATAATTAATTTTCTCCTCAATAGTAGGTAGATTGAAAATATCATATTCATCACTGTAATCATCATAGCAAATTTTCCATAGCATTAGAAGTAAAAAAGATCATGAAAACTAGCTTCCCCAAGCTTAGACTTTTCCATAGCATTAGAAATAATGGTGTTCAAAGAGTGTTCGTACTAATAACATTGCTACTAGCATGCAAATAAAGTTCCATAGGTTTTTTAATTTTCTCTTCGAACACTTCATGTCCTAACTCAAGATAAATACTATAAAGATCTCTATTTTTTTTGTTATTTGCCATTAAGCCTACTAGTGAAAATAGAAACAAGCAACATCAGCATGAAAAGTAAGCATGGAATAAACTAAGCAGCAGAAATAACAACTATAATAGAAACTAATTTTTTGTGTTTTTGATATAAAGACAACTAGAAAGGAAACTATTTTTTTGTGTTTTGGATTTAATAAAGCAAACAAAACAAAATAAAGTAAACTAAGCAAACTATAACAAAGTAAAGAGATTGGAGATGAGACTCCCCTTGCAGAAATCCTCTTTCTCCCCGACAACGGCGCCAGAAAAAGTGTTGATGGTGCTCCGGTGATGGTGTCAGACAATCTTGCTGAGAGTTGTTGTGGAAGTGGTTGGGAAACCCCAAGAGGAAGGTGTGATGAGCACAACAATAAGTTTTCCCTCAGTACAAAAACAAGGTTTAATTGACCAGTAGGAGAAAGGCGTGACTTTTGAAGGTGTTGCTGGCTGACTAGTGGCAGGGCGCACTACCGGCGTCAACAACACCGTGGAACCTGCATACAACACAACAAAAGTACTTTGCCCCAACTTGTAGTGAGGTTGTCAATCTCACCGGTTTGCTGAACACAAAGGATTAGACGTATCGAATGGAAGGAGATGTTTTTTAAAAGTAAACAGAACAGGATTGCAGTTGAATTTATCAGTAAATGAAATAGGACCAGGCTCCACAGTTCACTATAGGTGTCTCTCTATAAAAATAAATAACATGTTGGGTGAACAAATTACAGCCAGGCAATTGATAGAATATCGATCAATACTTGACAAGATGATTACTATGAGATTTGATATGGGCATTACAACATAATACATAGACCGTAATCCAACTGCGTCTATGACTAATAATCCACCTTCAGGTTAGCGTCCGCACCCCTTTCAGTATAAAGTTGCAAGCAACAGACTATCACATTAAGCAATGTGTGAATTACCCTCAGATAAAACATTGTTGTTTTCTCCCTAGTAGCAACAACACATTTACAATCTTAGAAATTATAAAGTCACTCTCCCAGAAAACTAGATGCATGAACCTACTATCGAGCATAAATAACCCCTCTTGGAGTCACAAGTGTCCACTTGGCCAGAGTTTCTACTAGCAATGAAGAGCATGCAAGATCACAAATAACATATGACATGAATATATAATCAATCTCAACATAGTATACAATATTCATCGGATCCTAGCAAACCAAACATATAGGATTACATAAAGATGATCTTGATCACGTAGGGCAGCTCACAAGATCGATACATGAAGCACAAAGTGGAGAAGACAACCATCTAGCTACTGCTATGGATCCATAGTCTAGGGATGAGCTACTCACGCATCGTTTCGGAGGCGAGCATGGCAATGTAGATGCCTCCGGCGATGATTTCCCCCTCCAGCGGGGTGCCGGGAAGAGCTTCAGTACCGTACCCCCGAGATGGGTTCTGCGATGGCGGCCGCGGCGGAAATTTTCGTGGATGGAGGCTCAGGTATCCAGGGTTTTTTCGAGAAGATGTATAAATAGGCGGAGGATTTAGGTCGGTGGGGCGCCTGGTGGGCCCAGACCACCTCTAGGCGCGGGCCAGGTCCAGGCCGCACCTAGGGAAGGTCTGGCCGTCCTGCTGCGCCTCTTCTACCCCACTCTGGACTTCGTCGCCGCTTCGGTAAAATATTTACTTCGGCTTTTGTTTCGTCCAATTCCGAGAATATTTCATGTACAACTTTTCTGAAATACAAAAATAGCAGAAAATAGGGAACTGTCACTGTGGCATCTTGTTAATAGGTTAGTGCTGGAAACCTTGTAAAAGTGCAACAAAGTGTAAGCAAAACATATATGAATTGGTGTAAAACAAGCATGGAACATCAAAAATTATAGATACGTTTGAGACGTATCTGCCGCCGCATCACATCCACATGCCTTGTACTCCTGGACCATGCGCTGCCGCGCAGGGTTTGGCCGGGTGACCGTCGGGCCAGCGACGGGACTTGTCGCCGGTGGGGCCGAAGGAGGCGGAGGAGGCGAGGAGGCCATGGGCTGCGATAGATGGGATAGTGGCGTGTGTCAGTGAGGAATGGAGAGACATAGAGAAGTGAACCGGTGACTAGAAGTGGCGAGAGAGGGCCGAGAAAACGCGGTGTCTCCCGTGTTTCTCCACGTGTGCAACCGTTGCACGTCCACTTGCAAAATTGGATGACAAAAGGACCGGCCCGCTGGAAACGGCCGATTTGGGCATTGCTCCCTGGCCGACCCCCTCCACATTATCTCTTCACGGGGTGATGTAATTTGACAAGACGGTCAGTAATCTTCATTTCTGCATGCGATGGTCCCATCCTGGATGGTTCATCCATCATGTTCGCTAGGTCCACGTTCAGTTTGCGTAGTTCCTAGCATACATGACCAAACTCAGGCACGTTCTACTCCGGCAGCGGCTCCGTGAGGCAGCCCACTTTTTGCTGCACCTCGCTTACACAAGAGGCCTTCTCTGCACCCTTACAAACCTGATCGAGAACCAGTCAGGCCACAACGCGTGGAGGCCTTCTGAGCAACCAAACGACCCGAAATTTGCTAGCCCGATGTGAGTTGAGGGGCCTCCAAACTACCAAATGAGCCCATGTGAATGCATGAAAAACCTATCTAGCTATTTTATGTGTGGTTGGTTAACACTACGACACCAGCATAGTAGATGGTTGAACCTGAATGGCATGGAAAAGTACACCGTTATTTTCCGGCTACAAACGGTTGCTTCTACACCAGCTCTCTTCTAATCTGATGAAAGAACAGCTGACGAGGCGGATCCTCGGTAATGCCCACCATGAGGGACTTAGGGTTGACGGAAGGCCACGACGGAGATTCCAGGTGCGAGAGAAGGCACGACGTACCTAGGTTCACGTCCCCGCTGTGGAGGATCGCTACGTCCTGCTAGCAATCCACTATATGAATATATGTGTAGAGGGGCCGCCATAGGCGGAGTTGTTGTATCTAGGGCCTGTTTGTTTAGGCTTGAGCTTGATCTTCTACAGCTTTTGGGTCATTATAAGCACAAGCCCAGCCAAACATCAAACTTTTATGTTCCAGCTTTTATAAGGGCTTGTTCAGTTTACACTACAAGACCGCAAGCACCTCCGGAGGTACTTCCTGCAGCTTCCCGCAGCTTATAAAACCCCGCTAAGTAATGCCACCGAAGAACGACATATTTACGGCTGAAATGCCCCTGCGTATAAAAAAGGCAATCCCTTCACAAAATCCCCCACATCCCCACCCCGTTTTCAATTTCCCCCATCCTTCTCCCAAGCCGCACCCAACATGAGAGGCAGATAGGATTTTCCCTCGCTGTCGGCCTCTCTGGCCGTGCCGCCAGCCTCTCCGGTCGCGCCGCCGCCCTCCAAGCATCACGCCGCCGCCCTCCGACCATCGCACTGCTAGCCTCTCCGGCTGCGCCGCCGCCCTCCGACCGTTGCGCCTCCTTCCCAGAGCGGACCTCCTCCCCACCGCCGGCACCGCGCCTCGTCCCCACTGCCGCTTGTCGCACCTCGAACCTACAGCCGTCCGGCGCCAATCCCCGCACAAAGGAGAGGCGTCGTCGAGCTTGTGCCACCATCGCTAACCAACCGTCATCGTCCAACCGTCACCGGTCTTGTTGCTGAACGATGCCGGCCACGACCTGCTGCTGTAGTTGGTGCTAAACCGGACATGCTGCTGAATGCCTGATCATCAAGCCCTGATGTTATGCGTGATTCAGATCTGTGCCTTATGTTTGTTTTTTGGACTGAATAATTGGTGTACAATTATGGAAATTGTATGTGTTATTGAAAAATCTGTGTACAATATTGGCATATACTTGTGCAAATGTTATGGAAGTTTATGTTTAATTTTAACCAGGAAAGTCATGAAAATGTATGTGTTGAATTTGTTGGTTAAAATAGAGATGCATATATATATGTGTATTTTTGACCTTCCAGTTATATTTATAATAATCATTTATTAACAAATAAATAAACCTTGATATTAAAAAATGTGGTAAGCATATTATTTGAGCTAGTATAAAGTATAATCAGCTACATCATATCACATCAGTACTTATGCATACACAAGGGCATTTCCGACTTTTGCCACCAGCAAGATGTCCACCAGCCGTCCTAAAAGCAGGTTGCCAAACAACATTTTTAAGTTTCACCAACTGTCCAGCTCCAGCTGCTTCTCGGAACCTACCAGCTCCAGCTGCTTCTCGTTCAGCTGCAGCCCAAACAAACAGGCACCTAGTCTAGTTCGAATCTCCGGGTTGCGATGTCTAGGCGTATCACGTCTATGTTTTTATGTTTCTGAATCTCCCCTCTAAGGGGTGCCCCTGCCTGGCTTTATATATCAATCAGGCTAGGGTTTACAAGAGTCCTAGTAGAATACGAATTGGAGTCTTCTTTCTTGTAGTCCAAGTTGATATTACATGCGGGTCCAGCTTGTCGAGTCCTTGCGCTGGTCCATCTTCATAATCTGCAGCGGGTATAGCAATGTCGAGTACCCGAAGGGTAATGCCCACATCAGTAGCCCCCGAGTGTCTAGCAGAAGTGAAGCTTCGGGCAGGGACTAAAGTTGTTGTCGAGGGTGCTCCTCGGCAATGCCCTCTGATAGGGGCTTAGGGTTGATGGAATCCTGCAAGCTGACACGAGACATCGGTTCACAGACAAGCGGGGTGAGCGATTTACCCAGGTTCGGGGCCCTCGATGAGGTAAAACCCTTACGTCCTGCTCGTCTGTTCTTGATTATGATGATAATGGGTTACGAGTGGGGTGCCGAATAGTTCGGCTGAGATCTCGTCGAGATGGCTAAGTACTAGGGCAACCTAGCTCTAAGCTTCTGTTGGCTAAGATCGCTAAGATTGGTTGTGTCTCTCGACAGCCCCTCTCCTGGCCTTTATATAGGAGGCCAGGTCTCAAGAGGTCTAATCGAGTACGACTACGTTTACAGTAGATCTATCTCTAGACTTTCCTTGTTTGGCTCCTTCCGCGTCTTGTACTTCAAGGAATCTTCCGCCGCACCGCCCTAGTGGCCCACCTTGCCATTGAGTGCCCTCATGGGCCTCCAACTAGGAAATACAGGATAGGGCAACATTGGTTAGCCGAAGGGTAATGCCCACGTCAGTAGCCCCCGAGTGTCTAGCCGAAGGTAGTTCGGGTAGAGACTAAAGCATGCCTTCTTCCGATGTCCTTCTCCTCAGTCGTTCTTGTTTTCCTTCTGTCTGCATCATCTTCTTTTATCGGGTGCGCGTCAGCGCTCCCGATGGGAGTAGCCCCCGAGTCTATGTACGGATGCTTGCAATCCGTGTGTAGACTCAAGTCGAACCACTCGAACATTTTACTCTGCCGAAGTTTTTCCGCGAGTCTTCATAGGTCATCCGATATATTTTCCTCATGCTAGGGATAATGAGTAACGTGCCCAACTTTTGTTGGTTAACTGCCGATGGCAAAACAACGTTACTCTACACAGAATCAAGTCCCCGGGCATGATCCTGGAGTGCAAAAAAGTTCTGTTGGGTGCGCGTCTAGCGCTCCCGATGGGAGTAGCCCCCCGAGTCTGGGCACGGGTGCTTGCAACCGGGTGCAGACTCGAGTCGAACAATTATTACTTCTTTCAAGGCCTTCTTTTCTTTTTCTTCGAGTCCTCATTCTGTCGGGTGCGCGTCCAGCGCTCCCGATGGGAGTAGCCCCCGAGTCTAGGTGCGGATGCTGGCAATCCGTGCGTAGACTCAAGTTGACCATCCGATACCTTTTCACTCATTCGAATATTTTAAGCATTTCTCATGACGTCACTGATGACGTTTTACTAATATCTTGATTTTGACTGACAGGACGTAACCTGCCGGGCCTATTCTTTCTTTGTCTGGCCCTTTTCGCACAGTCACCAAGGTGTCTCCTCGATTCCTGCAATCTTTTCTATTAAAGATCCACTGAAAGAACCGGTAGCAGCGACATGATACGTCTCCGACGTATCGATAATTTCTTATGTTCCATGCCACATTATTGATGATATCTACATGTTTTATACACATTATATGTCGTATGTATGCATTTTCCGGCACTAACCTATTAACGAGATGCCGAAGAGCCAGTTGCTGTTTTCTGCTGTTTTTGGTTTCAGAAATCCTACAAAGGAAATATTCTCGGAATTGGACGAAATCAACGCCCAGGGGCCTATTTTTAGACGAAGCTTCCAGAAGACCGGAGGGAGACGAAGTGGGGCCACGGGGCGCCGCCACACTAGGGCGGCGCGGCCTAGAGGGGGCCCGCGCGGCCCTAGCTTGTGGGGCCCCCCGTGACGCCCTTTGACCTGCCCTTCCGCCTACTTAAAGCCTCCGTCGCGAAACCCCCAGTACCGAGAGCCACGATACGGAAAACCTTACTAAGACGCCGCCGCCGCCAATCCCATCTCGGGGGAGATCGCCTCCGGCACCCTGCCGGAGAGGGGAATCATCTCCCGGAGGACTCTTAACCGCCATGGTCGCCTCCGGAGTGATGAGTGAGTAGTTCACCCCTGGACTATGGGTCCATAGCAGTAGCTAGATGGTTGTCTTCTCCTCATGTGCTTCATTGTCGGATCTTGTGAGCTGCCTAACATGATCAAGATCATCTATCCGTAATTCTATATGTTGTGTTTGTCGGGATCCGATGGATAGAGAATACTATGTTATGTTGATTATCAATCTATTACCTATGTGTTGTTTATGATCTTGCATGCTCTCCGTTATTAGTAGAGGCTCGGCCAAGTTTTTACTCTTAACTCCAAGAGGGAGTATTTATGCTCGATAGTGGGTTCATGCCTCCATTAAATCTGGGACGATGACGTGAAAGTTCTAAGGTTGTGGATGTGCTCGTTGCCACTAGGGATAAAACATTGATGCTATGTCCGAGGATGTAGTTATTGATTACATTACGCACCATACTTAATGCAATTGTATGTTGTTTGCAACTTAATACTGGAAGGGGTTCGGATGATAACTCTGAAGGTGGACTTTTTAGGCATAGATGCATGCTTGGATAGCGGTCTATGTACTTTGTCGTAATGCCCAATTAAATCTCACAATACTCATTGTATCATGTATGTGCATTGTCATGCCCTCTCTATTTGTCAATTGCCCGACTGTAATTTGTTCACCCAACATGCTATTTATCTTATGGGAGAGACACCTCTAGTGAACTGTGGACCCCGGTCCATTCTTTTACATCGAATACAATCTCATTGCAATACTTGTTTTACTGTTTTCCGCAAACAATCATCATCCACACTATACATCTAATCCTTTGTTACAGCAAGCCGGTGAGATTGACAACCTCACTGTTTCGTTGGGGCAAAGTACTTTGGTTGTGTTGTGCAGGTTCCACGTTGGCGCCGGAATCCCCGGTGTTGCGCCGCACTACATCCCGCCGCCATCAACCTTCAACGTGCTTCTTGGCTCCTCCTGGTTCGATAAACCTTGGTTTCTTTCTGAGGGAAAACTTGCTACTGTACGCATCATACCTTCCTCTTGGGGTTCCCAACGGACGTGTGTTGTACACGCCATCAAGCATTTTTTCTGGCGCCGTTGTCGGGGAGATCAAGACACGCTGCAAGGGGAGTCTCCACAATCCAATCTCTTTACTTTGTTTTTGTCTTGCTTTACATTATTTACTACTTTGTTTGCTGCATTATATCAAAATACAAAAAAAAATTAGTTGCTAGCTTTACTTTATTTACTGTCTTGCACTCTATATCGAAAACACAAAAAAATTAGTTACTTGCATTTACTTTATTTAGTTTGCTTTATTTACTACTGCTAAAATGGCTACCCCTGAAAATACTAAGTTATGTGACTTCACAACCACAAATAATAATGATTTCTTATGCACACCTATTGCTCCACCTGCAACTACAGCAGAATTCTTTGAAATTAAACCTGCTTTACTGAATCTTGTTATGAGAGAGAAATTTTCTGGTGTTAGTTCTGATGATGCTGCTGCCCATCTTAATAATTTTGTCGAACTTTGTGAAATGCAAAAGTATAAGGATGTAGATGGTGATATTATAAAATTGAAATTGTTTCCTTTCTCATTAAGAGGAAGAGCTAAAGATTGGTTGCTATCTTTGCCTAAGAATAGTATTGATTCATGGACTAAATGTAAGGATGCTTTTATTGGTAGATATTATCCTCCCGCTAAAATTATATCTTTGAGAAGTAGCATAATGAATTTTAAGCAATTAGATAATGAACATGTTGCTCAAGCATGGGAGAGAATGAAATCTTTGGTAAAGAATTGCCCAACCCATGGATCGACTACTTGGATGATCATCCAAACCTTTTATGCAGGACTGAACTTTTCTTCGCGGAACCTATTGGATTCAGCTGCTGGAGGTACCTTTATGTCCATCACTTTGGGGGCGGCTACAAAGCTTCTTGATGATATGATGATCAATTACTCTGAATGGCACACGGAAAGAGCTCCACAAGGTAAGAAGGTAAATTCCGTCGAAGAAACCTCTTCCTTGAGTGATAAGATTGATGCTATTATGTCTATGCTTGTGAATGATAGGACTAATGTTGATCCTAATAATGTTCCATTAGCTTCATTGGTTGCTCAAGAAGAATATGTTGATGTAAACTTCATTAAAGATAATAATTTCAACAACAATGCTTATCGGAACAATTCTAGTAATAACTATAGGCCATATCCTTATAATAATGGTAACGGTTATGGTAATTCTTATGGGAATTCTTACAACAATAATAGGAGTGTACCCCCTGGTCTTGAAGCCATGCTTAAAGAATTTATTAGTACACAAACTGCTTTTAACAAATCTGTTGAGGAAAAGCTTGATAAAATTGATATTCTTGCTTCTAAGGTTGATAGACTTGCCTCTGATGTTGATCTTTTAAAGTTGAAAGTTATGCCTAATAAGGATATTGATAATAAGATTACTACTACAGCAAATGCCATCCAAGTTAGAATTAATGAGAATATGAGATTAATGGCCGAATTGCATGCTAGGTGGGAAAGAGAAGAAAATGAAAAACTAGCTAAAGAGAATAATGTAGCTAAAGTTTGGACTATTACCACCACTAGCAATGCTAATTCTCCACATGTTGCTGCACCTCTTACTAATAATGGTGATAGAATTGGTGTTGGCAATGTTTCCACTTCTAATCCAAAGCCTGCAAAACTGCCTGAAATTGTTAAAACTGCTGAAACTGCCTGTGATAAAACTGCTGAAATTTTTTCCAACATTGGGGATGATGATCCCATTGCTGTAGGTCATAATGGTTTAGACTTTGATGATTGCCACATCTCTGAAGTTATAAAGTTCTTACAAAAGCTTGCTAAAAGTCCCAATGCTAGTGCTATAAATTTGGCCTTTACAAAACATATTACAAATGCTCTCATAAAAGCTAGAGAAGAGAAACTAAAACTTGAAACTTCTATTCCTAGGAAGTTAGAAGATGGTTGGGAGCCCATCACTAAGATGAAGGTCAATGACTTTGATTGTAATGCTTTATGTGATCTTGGTGCAAGTATTTCTGTTATGCCTAAGAAAATTTATGATATGCTTGACTTGCCACCATTGAAAAATTGTTATTTGGATGTTAATCTCACTGATAATGCTAAAAAGAAACCTTTGGGGAGAGTTGATAATGTTCGCATTACCGTTAACAATAACCTTGTCCCCGTTGATTTTGTTGTCTTGGATATTGAATGCAATGCATCTTGTCCCATTATATTGGGAAGACCTTTTCTTCGAACTATTGGTGCCACCATTGATATGAAGGAAGGTAATATTAAATATCAATTTCCTATCAAGAAAGGTATGGAACACTTCCCTAGAAAGAGAATGAAGTTACCTTATGATTCTATTATTAGAACAAGTTATGATGTTGATGCTTCATCTCTTGATAATACTTGATACACACTTTCGCGCCTAGCTGAAAGGCGTTAAAGAAAAGCGCTTATGGGAGACAACCCATGTTTTTACTACAGTATTTTTATTTTATATTTGAGTCTTGGAAGTTGTTTACTACTGTAGCAACCTCTCCTTATCATGTTTTTGTGCCAAGTAAAGTCTCTATGGTAAAGTTGATGCTAGATTTGGATAGCTGCACGTAAACAGCATTGCTGTCTGTCACGAATTCGCGCAGAAGTCTCTGTAAAAAATCAAAAAAATCTGCAAATTTACGTGCGTGATCCTCAGATATGTACGCAACTTTCATTAGTTTTGAGTTTTTCCGTTTGAGCAAGTTAAGTGCCTCTTCCAGGTTCATCTTTACGGACTGTTCTGTTTTTGATAGATTCTGCCTTTTATTTCGCATTGCCTCTTTTGCTATGTTGGATGAATTTCTTTGATCCATTAATGTCCAGTAGCTTTGTGCAATGTCCAGAAGTGTTAAGAATGATTGTGTCACCTCTGAACATGTGAATTTTTGATTGTGCACTAACCCTCTAATGAGTTTGCTTGAAGTTTGGTGTGAAGGAAGTTTTCAAGGGTCAAGAGAGGAGTATGATATACTATGATCAAGAGGAGTGAAAGCTCTAAGCTTGGGGATGCCCCGGTGGTTCACCCCTGCATATTTTAAGAAGACTCAAGCGTCTAAGCTTGGGGATGCCCAAGGCATCCCCTTCTTCATCGACAACATCATCAGGTTCCTCCCCTGAAACTATATTTTTATTCAGTCACATCTTATGTGCTTTGCTTGGAGCGTCTGTTTGTTTTTTTGTTTTGTTTTTGTTTGAATAAAATGGATCCTAGCATTCATTATGTGGTAGAGAGACACGCTCCGCTGTTGCATATGGACAAATATGTCCTTAGGCTTTACTCATAGTATTCATGGCGAAGGTTGAATCTTCTTCGTTAAATTGTTATAAGGTTGGAATCGGGAAATGCTACATGTAGTAATTCTAAAATGTCTTGAATAATTTGATACTTGGCAATTGTTGTGCTCATGTTTAAGCTCTTGCATCATATACTTTGCACCCATTAATGAAGAAATACATAGAGCTTGCTAAAATTTGGTTTGCATATTTGGTCTCTCTAAAGTCTAGATAATTTCTAGTATTGAGTTTTGAACAACAAGGAAGACGGTAGAGTCTTATAATGTTTACAATATGTCTTTTATGTAAGTTTTGCTGCACCGGTTCATCCTTGTGTTTGTTTCAAATAACCTTGCTAGCCTAAACCTTGTATCGAGAGGGAATACTTCTCATGCATCCAAAATCCTTGAGCCAACCACTATGCCATTTGTGTCCACCATACCTACCTACTACATGGTATTTCTCCGCCATTCCAAAGTAAATTGCTTGAGTGCTACCTTTAAATTTCCATCATTCGCCTTTGCAATACATAGCTCATGGGACAAATAGCCTAAAAACTATTGTGGTATTGAATATGTACTTATGCACTTTATCTCTTATTAAGTTGCTTGTTGTGCGATAACCATGTTTTCTGGGGACGCCATCAACTCTTTGTTGAATATCATGTGAGTTGCTATGCATGTTCGTCTTGTCTGAAGTAAGGGCGGTTTTCACAATCAAATGGTTTGAGTATGCATACTGTTAGAGAAGAACATTGGGCCGCCAACTAAAGCCATGAATCATGGTGGAAGTTTCAGTTGGACATAAAACCTCAATCTCTTATGAGAATATTAACTGTTGAATGCTTAAGCATTAAAAGAGGAGTCCATTATCTGTTGTCTATGTTGTCCCGGTATGGGTGTCTAAGTTGAAGAATGATCAAAAGCGAGAAATCCAATGCGAACTTTCTCCTTAGACCCTTGTACATGCGGCATAGAGGTACCCCTTTGTGACACTTGGTTGAAACATATGTTATGCAATGATAATCAGTGTTAACCCAAGCTAATTAGGACAAGGTGCGGGCACTATTAGTACACTATGCATGAGGCTTGCAACTTGTAAGATATAATTTACATGATACATATGCTTTATTACTACCGTTGACAAAATTGTTTCATGTTTTCAAAACCAAAGCTCTAGCACAAATATAGCAATCAATGCTTCCCTCTGCGAAGGGCCTTTCTTTTACTTTTATGTTGAGTCAGCTTCACCTATTTCTCTCCATCTCAAGAAGCAAACACTTGTGTGAACTGTGCATTGATTCCTACATACTTGCATATTGCACTTGTTATATTACTCTATGTTGACAATTATCCATGAGATATACATGTTACAAGTTGAAAGCAACCGCTGAAACTTAATCTTCCTTTGTGTTGCTTCAATACCTTTACTTTGATTTATTGCTTTATGAGTTAACTCTTATGCAAGACTTATTGATGCTTGTCTTGAAGTACTATTCATGAAAAGTCTTTGCTTTATGATTCATTTGTTTACTCATGTCATTACCATTGTTTTGATCGCTGCATTCATTACATATGCTTACAATAGTATGATCAAGGTTATGATGGCATGTCACTCCAGAAATTATCTTTGTTATCGTTTACCTGCTCGAGACGAGCAGGAACTAAGCTTGGGGATGCTGATACGTCTCCGACGTATCGATAATTTCTTATGTTCCATGCCACATTATTGATGATATCTACATGTTTTATACACATTATATGTCGTATTTATGCATTTTCCGGCTCTAACCTATTAACGAGATGCCGAAGAGCCAGTTGCTGTTTTCTGCTGTTTTTGGTTTCAGAAATCCTACAAAGGAAATATTCTCGAAATTGGACGAAATCAACGCCCAGGGGCCTATTTTTGGACGAAGCTTCCAGAAGACCGGAGGGGAGACGAAGTGGGGCCACGGGGCGCCACCACACTAGGGCGGCGCGGCCTAGAGGGGGCTCGCGCGGCCCTAGCGTGTGGGGCCCCCGTGACGCCCTTTGACCTGCCCTTCCGCCTACTTAAAGCCTCCGTCGCGAAACCCCTAGTACCGAGAGCCACGATACGGAAAACCTTACTGAGATGCCGCCGCCGCCAATCCCATCTCGGGGGATTCTGGAGATCGCCTCCGGCACCCTCGCCGGAGAGGGGAATCATCTCCCGGAGGACTCTTCACCGCCATGGTCGCCTCCGGAGTGATGAGTGAGTAGTTCACCCCCGGACTATGGGTCCATAGCAGTAGCTAGATGGTTGTCTTCTCCTCATGTGCTTCATTGTCGGATCTTGTGAGCTGCCTAACATGATCAAGATCATCTATCTCGTAATTCTATATGTTGTGTTTGTCGGGATCCGATGGATAGAGAATACTATGTTATGTTGATTAGCAATCTATTACCTATGTGTTGTTTATGATCTTGCATGCTCTCCGTTATTAGTAGAGGCTCGGCCAAGTTTTTACTCTTAACTCCAAGAGGGAGTATTTATGCTCGATAGTGGGTTCATGCCTCCATTAAATCTGGGACGAGTGACAGAAAGTTCTAAGGTTGTGGATGTGCTGTTGCCACTAGGGATAAAACATTGATGCTATGTCCGAGGATGTAGTTATTGATTACATTACGCACCATACTTAATGCAATTGTCCGTTGTTTGCAACTTAATACTGGAAGGGGTTCGGATGATAACTCGAAGGTGGACTTTTTAGGCATAGATGCATGCTGGATAGCGGTCTATGTACTTTGTCGTAATGCCCAATTAAATCTCACAATACTCATCGTATCATGTATGTGCATTGTCATGCCCTCTCTATTTGTCAATTGCCCGACCGTAATTTGTTCACCCAACATGCTATTTATCTTATGGGAGAGACACCTCTAGTGAACTCGTGGACCCCGGTCCATTCTTTTACATCGAATACAATCTATCGCAATACTTGTTTTATCGTTTTCTCGCAAACAATCATCATCCACACTATACATCTAATCCTTTGTTACGAGCAAGCCGGTGAGATTGACAACCTCACTCGTTTCGTTGGGGCAAAGTACTTTGGTTGTGTTGTGCAGGTTCCACGTTGGCGCCGGAATCCCTGGTGTTGCGCCGCACTACATCCCGCCGCCATCAACCTTCAACGTGCTTCTTGGCTCCTCCTGGTTCGATAAACCTTGGTTTCTTTCTGAGGGAAAACTTGCTACTGTACGCATCATACCTTCCTCTTGGGGTTCCCAACGGACGTGTGATGTACACGCCATCACGACACGTGCCTACACAGCTTCCAAGTTCTCCTTAAAATCTCCAAAGGGCGAGAATCCCTAATCTTCTCCCACATTTTCCGTAGCATCTTCTTGTTCGTTCTTCTTCTCCTCCCTTTCGCAACTGCTGCGCCGCCACCACCGCTTTCTCGATTCTTCCCAGATCTCGCGATGGTGAAGAAGAAGAATCTTACCGCCGCCGCCAGCTCCACTAGCGGAGGCGCCGCCGCCAAGTCCTCCTCTTCTCTTCCGAAGGGGAGCGCTCCGAACGCTCCTCCCCCAGCTCCGGCGCCGCCAGCGCCGCCAAGTTCGGTGGCCAAGCTCGGAGATTGGATAGCGTCAACCGTCACCAAGCGTGACGAGAAGAGATCCCGAAGCCTGGGATTAATCTCCTCCGACGAGGGGAATGTGATCTTTCCAGGTGCGATTTCTCGGCCTAATCCCCCTGCTGGCTTTACCGTGATGTTCTTGTCGTTCCTATATCGGGGTCTTTCGCTCCCTGCTCATGAATTCCTCCTCCATCTCTTGCGAACTTACGAGATCCAATTATGGCAACTCACTCCCAACTCAATCCTCCACGTTGATGTGTTCATCACCCTTTGCGAGGCATTTCTGGGCATCAAACCCCATTTCGGACTGTGGAAAAAGATCTTCTATGTGAAGAGATACAGCAGTAGTAATGGATCCTTTGTCACCGGAGGGGTGGGGTTTGTAGCTCGTTCGGACGTTAATTACTTCAATTTCCCAATGAGAGAATATGTGCAAGGGTGGAGACTGAAATGGTTTTACGTCAAGGATACCTTGTCACCCGAATCCCAGCTTCCTTGCTTTACCGACGTCCTCGAAGCCAAGCCTAAGAATTCCTGGAAGAACATTCTCTCACCCGAAGAAAGAGTAGCAGCCGATGAATTATTTGCCAAATTTCTTCGAATCAAAGAGGCCGATGGCCAAACCATGGTCAGCACAGAGATGGCAGCAGTGTTTCTGAAACGTCGAGTCCAACCAGTCATGGCCACAGTTCGCCCGATGTGGCTGTATTCAGGTCCAAAGGATGAGACCAGGATTAATGTTGCCGAACTGTCGGAAAAGGAACTGCTCGATGAAGTCCGTCGCCTTACTTTCTTTAGTCAAGAAGACTCGATCCCATTGATATCTTCTTACACTCCTCTTGATGCCGATCATTCGCCACCAGAGGTAACTTTCCCTTTCAACTTCTTATCATGCTATTTTTACTTAGTCAACATAATTGTCACTATTCTTATTCGTTTTTCTTTTCGACAGGTCCCCATAGTCCCTGGAGATTTGCATGATTCACCAAACGATACTTCTGAGGGAAGAGGCTCTTCAGTACCCGTTGATTTTCACACTGTCGAGCATACAGGCCCAGAGAGCGATCACGATGATCCGATAGATTCCGAAACCGTTCACACCGATCTTCCCCCCTCAGCCGATGATGCTTGCGACACAGAGGGATCGGTGCGTGATGATAACGCTGATCGTGATGCCTTTGTTAATGCAGTTGTGGAGGAGACCAGGGCTTCACCCATGAAGAGATCATCCGGCGGCTTTGCCGACGAAGACGATCTCCTCGATATGTAAGTACCTTCTTCCTTTTTGCTATATCTTGTCCCCTTGTTTCTCGCATTCTTTTCATAACTTCTGTCGACCATTTCCTTTTTGTAGGGACGAAGGTTTCACTGAGCCTCCGTCTAAGAAAGCCAGATCTGATGCTGTTCCGCCGGCTGTTGCCGCTTCCGAAGCTTCGGCTCCTAAGGCAGCTCCCGCAGCTCAGGCATCGCCTTTCCAAAGGGAAAGATGTTCCTGCCGCCACCACGACTCCTCCTTCTGTAAGTCCTTGTTGAATGCAACGTGAATTTCTTGAACTGTGCCTTGTCTAACGATTCTTTGTAAAACATCCTTTTTTCCTTAAGGATCTGCGAGGTATTATATCTTCTTTGGAGGCCTTTGCCTCTCAATTTACCTCTCTGGAAGCGGACAATGTTCGACTGCAGGAGGAAGTTAAATCTTCCTCTTAGAAGTTGGACGGTGCCATCAAAAAGGCTACCACGGCTCGCCAGGAGGTCGACTCCCTGAAAGAGGAGCTGGGCAAACTGAAGGAGAGGTTAAAAGAGGAGGAAGCTCGGGCAGCTGAAAAGGATGAGCTCCTTCGTAAATCTTCTTTGGCTCTGCTTGGTAAGTTCTTTCATACATCTTTGTCGATTATTACTCTTATGGATTCGTTCCTTTATCAATGATCTTTTCCAATTCGTTTTCTTGCAGAAGCCGCCAACATTCCTGCTGCTGCCTTGGACAAAGTTCCAAACAACTCTCCGGCAAATGGTGTGTCGATGGCTCTCGCCTCCCACCAGCTTACGCGGGAGCTTCTTGAAAAGGGAAAAGATGCCCTGGCGCGAATGCACTTGATGATTTTCCCCAAGATCAAGCAGGTCAAAACCCTGGGGCAGCTGATCGATGCCTTCGCGGTTGACACCAAGGAGGTTATCGAGGTATTCAAGCGTACTTCGCGCACCTATGGTGCCCTCCTTGCCTTCCAGCTTATGATGGGTTACGGCTTTAAGGGTGACATCGAAGAAATGACTAAGGAGCTGCCGAAAGAGCAAGAGGGGCAATTTGTTGACTTAAGCGCCTTTAAGACGTCTGCCCTTACTTGCGCTCGCCAGCTCCTTGAGCTAGTTTCGTCAAGGAAGTCATCGGCTGGATCCAGTTTATCGACTCAGACCCAAGCCCCTTGATTTTTGTAACAAACTTATCTTCGAGCTGATGTGAAACATTGTTCCGCTGCAAAACTTATGTTTGTAATAAACTTCGTGCTGGCAATGTTGCTAGCACACCTTTATTATGATATTTTTACTTGCACTTCTCCCGATGGGAGTTTCTTCGAGTGCTCAATTTGACCATATCCGTCATTCTTTTTAACGCTGTTTCCTGCAGGTTTTCCCAGTGCCCTCATTTGTCGACGACTCTTCGGGTGCTCTTCCTGAAGGTGATCGGATCCAGCGTATGAGGGATCGGATCACCCAGATGGAAAAGGACCTGCGCAACACTTATATCTTCGCTGCTATTATCAACAAGAAGAGCGAGATTGCTGCCGAAGGGGAGCGGTACGCTCTTACTGAGCTGCATAAAGCTACCGAGAGTTTGAACTGTAAGTTTCTTGATCCCTGCGCCCTTTTGTCAACAACACCTTGTCTGATCCTCTATTTATTCATTTGCCAGTCATAGCTCTGAATCGTGCGGAAGAGAACAAACGGATTCACGAGCGTGTGCATGCTTTAACCCAGCTATCCTCAGCCGAAGAGATTTTCTGGCGGGAACACTCGAAGGCTTCGTACTGTCGCCCTATTTCAGGATCGGGTTCAGCAAGTCCACCATTTCTTCGACAAGTGCTACAAAGCTATGAGGGTGGTTTGGAAGACGATGTTCCCTTTAAACGCAGTTCCCCCTACGCTGCTGACTTTGATGTCTGAGTTCGGAAATGCCAAGAAGATTCGAGACTTGGTGCGAGCTCAAGTTTTCGCAGGGGCCAGGTTTGCACTTGCCCTTGTGCTTGCACGTTATCCCTTAGAAAATCTGCTTGCCATTGCCAACGCGGCTGGTGACTTGGAGACTCTATATCCGAAGGTATTGCTGCCTGCCAATATAATTGTCGACAAGCTCGAGGAGTATTCGAAGGTACCTGAAGAAAGAGAAACTCCGCAAGGGTAACTTCAGGGATTAGGGTTATTTTGTAAATAGGTTATTTTGGCTACTTCATCCGAGTGTTAAGCCGAAACTTTTATTCGGTAGATACATGTGTATGTACTTTTGCCGTGTTGTTGCCGTTGGTAATTTTTGAGGGAGCAAATCTTAATTGTCCGTTTAAGCGTTTTTTCGTATTCGTTGGTCAGCAAACGTTTGAGTGATCAGCTCGTGTTGCAGGTCTTGCTAAACCCGTTGTATGTGCAACTTTGCTTTCAACCGATGTATGTTTCGACGATCACTCCCGAATTTTTCGGGTGCAATGATTCTGCCGATGAGCCCGTTGTTCTTTGATATTTCCATAAGTAAAATATCGAACGTGGGTTGTGTGTATTTCCAAAACTCTTGCTATTTTCGGCACTCGTAGAGGCATCTATAGCAGAGGGAAGGATTAACATCCTTGTTTGCTTTGTATCTTTTAGCACTCGTAGAGGCTTTTCTTTTTGGAGCACGATCTTCTGCCACGTACCATGTTGCATAGTGATGCAGCTTTAGTCGTTTTTGAATTACTGCAATGCTGAACGAAGGATCGAAGCTTTAAGTTCTCATTAATAATGTAAGCACGAGACTAGAGGGCGAAAAAAGGAAGGCCCTATTTAAAGTAAAGGAAAAATTAAACGCTAATAAATTGCTTAGGCAAGGAAGGGGTTCTTCTCATCTTCTGGCTTTTTCACCACGTTAGTGGTTGCTGCAGCGTTGTTGATTTCACCAGGGGTCTGGGCAATGGTTGCCAGCGTCTTGCTGTCTCCTATGCCCTCTGTGCCATCCACTGCCGGACATTGTGCTGCCGAAGCTTCTGCTGTCGAAGCTTTAAGAGCAAGGTCAGCTGGCTTCTTGTTCGTTTCCCTGACATCTTTTTCTTCCTTGATTTCTCGTAACGTCAACTTGGGCAGGGGGTCGACGATTTCTTGCTGTGACCCGAACTTCGCAGCAATCCTCTGAAAGTCGCGATCACAATTGTCCGAGCGTGAGAAACTTCCATAGACTGTGATGTTTGTTCCGTTGTTCCCAGGCACTTTCAGCTTGAGATATGCATAGTGTGGCACAACCATGAACTTGGCATAAGCTGGTCTCCCGAGTATAGCGTGATACTGTGACTCCCAGTTCACTACTTCAAACTCGATCTTCTCCTTCCTGAAATTGTCGGTTTTGCCAAAGACGACGTTCAGCTAAACTTTGCCAAGAGAGTAGCCCGGTGCGGTTGGAAGGATCCCATGGAAGCAAGTGTCTGTTTCTTCTAGCATCCTCATGGTGATCCCCATGCTTTTGATTGTGTCGACGAATATCAGGTTTAACCCGCTTCCACCATCCATGAAGACTTTACTCATATTGAACCCCCCAATTTGTGCCTCGACTACTAAGGCAGCGTGTCCTGGTTTCGGTATGGTCATCGGGTGATCTGCTCGACTGAACGTAATGTTCTGAGAAGACCACTCGACGTACTCGGGGATGTTTGCCATGATGCTTTCTGCCAGGTTAATCTCTCGGGTGAGTTTCTTCATCTCTCTTCTCGAGACACCTGTCCTATGGATCATGCTCATCTGCCCCCGTGGAGGTGGAAACGCCTCGTTGGGTTGGTGAGGTTGAGCCTGCTGGACTTGATGCTGTGGTGGAGGTGGGGGTGGTGGTGGTAGTTGCTGCTGGCCTGACTGCTGGATGAGTTTGTGCATGTCAAGGAACTGCCGACAGTCCCTGAGCAGGTGACTCGACTTCGTTTTGCCGTCCTTAGAATTGACATACGAGTGCAGGTAACAGGGGGCGTTGATCTGCTCAGCGTAGGGTAATTTGGGAGTCCTCTGCTGTCGTGGTTTATAATTGCCACGGTTCCCCGAGTTGTTCCGATTACCGTCCTGCCGATCGTCTCTTCTATCGTCATATCGATCATCCTGCCGATCAGAGTACCCTGCGGCTACCAGGTTGTTGTCGTCATAGTTGTGGTTCTTCCTTCTCTTGTGACGATCCCTTCGGCCGCCCGAGTCGTGCTTCGGCTGGTCATCGTCTTCGTCGTCCACCGTGCTTGTCGTGGCCTTCGCACGTTGTCCTCACCATCAGCCCTGCTGTTGGCGATTTCCATTAACTTGGTTATGGTTTTTGGCTTTTTCCGTCCGAGTTCTTCTATGTAACTTTCACGTCGGACGCCATCGCTGAAAGCGTCGATTGCTCTGTCGACAGATACATCTTCGGCAGCGTTTAGGAGTTTGGTGAATCTCCCGATGTATGAGCGCATCGACTCATTCTGTTTTTGCTGACAGTTTTGTAACTCTTCAATTCCGACGGGTCTCTTGTATGTTGCTTGGAAATTGGCAACGAAGGCGTTTACTAGGTCGTCCCATGATTTAATGGAACCCTTCGGCAGCCCCCTTAGCCAGGCTCGCGCTGAATCCTTCAGGTAAAGCTGCAAGCACTGCATTGCTGCTATCTGGTTCCCCTTATGCAGAATCACGGTCTGCAGGTAGTCGTCGATCCAAGATCTTGGTTCCTGCTGCCCATCGTATTTGGCAGCGTCGGTAGGAGTGGGCTTGAACTTTTTGGGCGGCATCGTCTCTCGGATTTTGTAACTTAAACAGTCGGATCCCCTGAGTTCGCCGTCGTACTCCTGATCCTCATCCGAAGAATCACTATCGTTGTCCTTCCTTGCGGCGCGTCGTCGCCTCGCTTTGTCGATCCTGCTCTGGGTGATTTCATCCCGAGCATCTCTCGCATGATGTTTTGAACCACTGGCCTGCACCGTGGTCTTTTCCTTTTGCGGAACTAGATTATTTCCCAATATCGCGAGACTTTCCAGGGCGCCTCGATGAGCTTGAGCCATGGATCCTTCAGGGCGCTGGTTGATGAGGTACGCAGCGAGGTTGGCTGTTGCTCCTGCAACGGTTTTCGGCCGTGGCATGCCTGCGGTGTCCGTAGTTATGAAGGACTTGGTCAGGTTTGACGTGATTTCTCTAGCATCATCTTCCGAAAGCCTGGATAGTCTCGACCGGTGTTTGCCTGCCCCCTGAGTGTTTCGAGAGGCGCTCCCTTGCGAGCCCCTTCGTCGTTCGCTAGATTGATCTGCCGCAGATAGGCGTCTCTCGAGGGTGGCTTTCTCTTTCGACAGGTGCTCCCGGTTTTTCTCTAGTATAGAGCGATAAGCATTGAGGGTTCCAACCGAGGTTCCTGCGGGGAGCGGTGTGTTGTTGAGTACTGCTGCCCTGGCTGCTGCCCACTCCTCGTCCGCGATGGTGTAGTCGCTGTCGTGGTTACTGGCGCTGTTTTCGAAACTTGCCCGTCTACTGGAACGAGGAGTATGGTCTCCGTCTCCTCTGTGCCTTGTGTTTCCCGTGTTATTGGCGACATAAACCTGATGGTGTGCCGTTCTTCGGGTGGTTCCTTGGACGATGCTGTCGATACTGTCCTCTCCCGATGAATAATGGGCGTTGCAGATGAACGGCGTGTCACTCGATCCCAGCCCATGCCTGGTGTCGCAGTTCAAGCAGTAGTACGAAGTTAACTCTGAAGATGTGGGATCGTCGGATCCTACCGACATGGACGACACGGAACGGGGAGTCGAGGGCGCGGGCGAACTCGTCGAGCCTGTCAGCCCAGCCGAAAGGTCGAGCGATGATGACGCGCTTGGACTTGTCGATCTGGAGATGGGCGATTCCAGCAGTCGAAGGATTCCTTCTGCGTTGACGTTGTAGTGGACGCTGCCGAAGGTCATCTCCGTGTTTCCTTGTAGATCTGAGAAGGTTGAGCGGGAGGAATCGCTGTGCGGGGTGAACTCATAGGAGCCGAACCGAATCGGGCTTCCCAGGTTTGGCGATGATGGTGTCGATGAAGTTGTTGATGAAGTTGCCGGTGAAGTCGCCGGTGCCATGATTGGATCTGCCGATGATCGATCTTGTGCCGACAGGTTTCCCACAGACGGCGCCAATTGTCGAGGGTGCTCCTCGGCAATGCCCTCTGATAGGGGCTTAGGGTTGATGGAATCCTGCAAGCTGACACGAGACATCGGTTCGCAGACAAGCGGGGAGAGCGATTTACCCGGAGTTCGGGGCCCTCGATGAGGTAAAACCCTTACGTCCTGCCTGTCTGTTCTTGATTATGATGATAATGGGTTACAATGGGGTATCGAATAGTTCGGCTGAGATCTCGTCGAGATGGCTAAGTACTAGGGTAACCTAGCTCTAAGCTTCTGTTGGCTAAGATCGCTAAGATTGGTTGTGTCCCTCGACAGCCCCTCTCCTGGCCTTTATATAGGAGGCCAGGTCTCAAGGGGTCTAATCGAGTACGACTAGGTTTACAGTAGATCTATCTCTAGACTTTCCTTGTTCGGCTCCTTCCGCGTCTTGTACTTCAAGGAATCTTCCGCCGCACCGCCCTAGTGGCCCACCTTGCCATTGAGTGCCCTCATGGGCCTCCAACTAGGAAATACAGGATAGGGCAACATTGGTTTGCCGAAGGGTAATGCCCACGTCAGTTGTCACTATCTGAATGTCTTGATCTTCTGTTGAATCTTGTGCTTGATGTAGAGTCGAAGTTATTCTTTATCGGGTGCACGGCCAGCGCTCCCGATGGGAGTAGCCCCGAGTCTATAGACGGGTGCTTGCAACCGTGCGTAGACTAAAGTTGTACTACTCGAAGAGCTTGATGTTGATGTCGACGTCTTCAAATTATTCCATCATCTGATACTTTTAAATCTATCAGGTCTTCAAAACAGTGCAAGCCTCGAGAGAAGCCGAAGAGCTGGATTGTTAGAACCTTCGGGTCCGTTCTTCTTCTTTATCGACGAGACTTCCATCTTTTTATCAGGTGCGTGGCCAGCGCTCCCGATGGGAGTAGCCCCGATCCTGTAGATGACTATGAAGTAGTCATGTATAGGGTGTAAAAAATGTTGAGTCGAATATCGTAGATTTCTTCGAGTTCCAAGAACATTTGGATGCTTTCGATGATGTCGATGATTTTGATGATGTCAGAGAGGAGTTGATGATTTTGATGATGTTACATAGGAGTTGATGATTTTGATGATGTCACGGAGGAGTTGATAACTTTGATGATGTCCCGGAGGAGTCGATGATTTTGACGATGTTAGGGAGGAGTCAATGACTGTTCCGCGGCAACACCCGAACGTAGGGTGCGCTGCAAGCCGGACGGACTCGTTGCATCTTACTGAGCCGTGTATTTTATGTAAATCGTTGGCGGCAACACCTGAACATAGTGTGAACTGCAGACCCGACGAACTCATTGCATCTTAGTGAGCCGTGTATTTTTGTAAATCGTCGGCGGCAAACACCCGAACATAGGGTGCACTACTGGCCCAACGAACTCATTGCATCATACTGAGACGTGTATTTGTTTGTATAGTAGCATCAGCAAGTTGAGGGAAAATTATGAAATACGAGTATTGGGGGGGGGGGGGGAAAGTCCAATAAGAGCTTGGTAAAAAGCTAGGGGGGCGTCCCCCCTCACCCCTTGCACTAAGCTATGCCAGTGAATCTAGACATGCTTTCTCACTATAGTAGAGGTAGTAGTAATGCGTAAACTTCACGTATTATTAATACAAATTGGAGGTCCCACTAATTTGGAGGCATTGTGCCGGGCTTTGCACATGCATGCAGTATGCGCCTGGCGGCGATCTTCCCTCTGCCATGTCAACGTTGTATGGCGGGGGCGGGGCCGGACTGCCGGAGTGCTCTGTGGAGGCAGCAGTGCCGGGGCTGGAGCTGTACGAATCACTCTTGTCGCTGGGGCGTGCGTGTGGGTGTGAAGGTGATTGGACTGCGGGTTGATTACCAGTTTTATAAGGGGCTATAATGCAAAATGGCCGACAACATATGAAGCACTGGTCGCATTGCAATTTAATACTACGTCCATCTAAAATGTTTGAGACATTTATTTTAGGATGGAAGGAGTAGTAAAGATATAGTATTAGTTTTCATAGAAAATCTGAAATATAAGCTGTCACGGCGATATAACTGAATTGTTTTAATTGGTAGCTCCATGTAGTACGTATTAACCATCAATGAATCCCATCAAATACTGAGCTGTATTTCTTTTGGTACAGATCACTCCTTTTAACCAAAAGATCCCAAAGATCGTGTCAATCAATTTTTGCTGTAGAGAGCTTATATGGAGACGGGAAAGATTTGATACACAACTAATGAATCCTTTCCACATAAAAAAAGTACTATTTCGAACCATTTGTTAGCGAGGCGTAGAGCAATATAATTTTTTTTGAAAGGAGTGATCTGAGAAGTAGCAAAACATAAATGCCAAGACACCTTTAAAGTTTAAAAGTAATTTGAGAACAAGCAATAGCAAAATCATGAATCAATCAATAATAAATTTTGGGATTATGCACATTATACTCAGAATGACAACTATGCTCTCTTAATTGGTGCATAAAGCAAGAAGATGAAGATTCAACATACAAGTGAAAGAAAGGTCCTTCGAAGAAGGAAGCAAGATTAACAAGTTTTATAAACCTTCTAAAAAGTATGGTACTCATTAGCTTTGATCTCTCATTACTCCTATCATAAGCATCTTGAATGGTTAAAGTTAATGTGAGGGCAAATATGAGTTATATGCTTGACAAATCACTAGTTGAAAATCCCGTGCCCCTTGAATACTGATACGTCTCAAACGTATCTATAATTTTCTTATGTTCCATGCTACTTTTATGATGATACTCACATGTTTTATACACACTTTATGTCATTATTATGCATTTTCCGGCACTAACCTATTGACGAGATGCCGAAGAGCCGATTGCTTGTTTTCTGCTGTTTTTGGTTTCAGAAATTCTACAAAGGAAACATTCTCGGAATTGGACGAAATCAACGCCCAGGGTCTTATTTTTCCACGAAGCTTCCAGAAGACCGAAGGGGATACGAAGTGGCGCGACGAGGGCCCGTACCCATAGGGCGGCGCGGCCAGCATGGGGCCCGCGCCGGCCTATGGTGTGGGGCCCCCGCGCCGCCTCCAACCCTACCCTTCTGCCTACATATAGCCTTCGTCGCGAAAACCCCTGTACCGAGAGCCACGATACGGAAAACCTTCCGGAGACGCCGCCGCCGCCAATCCCATCTCGGGGGATTCGGAGAGATCGCCTCCGGCACCCTGCCGGAGAGGGGAATCATCTCCCGGAGGACTCTTCATCACCATGATCGCCTCCGGATTGATGCGTGAGTAGTTCACCCCTGGACTATGGGTCCATAGCGGTAGCTAGATGGTTGTCTTCTCCTCATTGTGCTATCATGTTAGATCTTGTGAGCTGCCTATCATGATCAAGATCATCTATTTGTAATGCTACATGTTGTGTTTGTTGGGATCCGATGAATATGGAATACTATGTCAAGTTGATTATCAATCTATCATATATGTTGTTTATGTTCTTGCATGCTCTCCGTTGCTAGTAGAGGCTCTGGCCAAGTTGATACTTGTAACTCCAAGAGGGAGTATTTATGCTCGCTAGTGGGTTCATGCCTCCATTGAATCTGGGACAGTGACAGAAAGTTCTAAGGTTGTGGATGTGCTGTTGCCACTAGGGATAAAACATCAATGCTTTGTCTCAGGATATTGTGTTGATTACATTACGCACCATACTTAATGCAATTGTCTGTTGTTTGCAACTTAATACTTGAAGGGGTGCGGATGCTAACCCGAAGGTGGACTTTTTAGGCATAGATGCTTGCTGGATAGCGGTCTATGTACTTTGTCGTAATGCCATGATTAAATCTCATAGTAGTCATCGTGATATGTATGTGCATTGTTATGCCCTCTCTATTTTTCAATTGCCGAACTGTAATTTGTTCACCCAACATGCTATTTATCTTATGGGAGAGACACCACTAGTGAACTGTGGACCCCGGTCCATTCTTTTACATCTGAAATACAATCTACTGCAAACTCTATTCTTTACTGTTCTTCGCAAACAAACATCTTTTTCCGCACCATACGTTTAATCCTTTGTTTACAGCAAGCCGGTGAGATTGACAACCTCACTGTTACGTTGGGGCAAAGTACTTTGATTGTGTTGTGCAGGTTCCACGTTGGCGCCGGAATCCCCGGTGTTGCGCCGCACTACACTCCGTCACCAACAACCTTCACGTGTTCCTTGACTCCTACTGGTTCGATAACCTTGGTTTCATGCGAGGGAAAACTCGCTGCTGTACTCATCACACCTTCCTCTTGGGGTTCCCAACGGACGTGTGTTAACTACCACGCCAACAGCAAGGATTTTTCTGGCGCCGTTGCCGGGGAGATCAAGACACGCTGCAAGGGGAGTCACCCGCATCCAATCTCTTTACTTTGTTTTTGTCTTGCTTTACTTTATTTTATTTACTGCTTTGTTTGTTCTCTATATCAAAAACACAAAAAAATTAGTTACTAGTTTTACTTTATTTACTGTCTTGTTTGCGTTCTCTATATTAAAAACACAAAAAAATTAGTTACTTGCATTTACTTTATTTACCTTTTGTTTATTTCATCATGTTTCCTCCTAAGTTCACTCTGAAAGATATACCGTTAGGACAAGGGTCTATCATTGGAAGAGATAATATAGAAGCATTTTTCACTCATGTTAGTATGGTTGAAGATTTTGAAGATAGATCCTTGGTAAAAGCTGTTCCTACTTATGAAAGTGCTTCTGCCTCTTTAGTACGCATGTTGCAAACTAGATTCGTTAATCTTAATCCTATAATCCAACATATGTTTCTTACACTCTCTGATATGGAAAGGGGAGAAAAGAGAGATTTTGTTTTAGATGTCCTTCTTAGAGAATTTGGTGATATAGCTAAAGAAGCTAGAAAAGTTTTTATTAAGCATAAGAGGCTTGGCTTTTATACCGATTTTACAAAAACACTTGAAAAGATGGACATGGATAGAATAAAGTACACTAGAAATGTTAATGATGGTGGGGAAATTAAAGTACCGATACCTAGTAAGCTCCTAGGAATGCATGAAGCTCTAGAAAATAACTATGCTTGGCTTGTTCCTGAAAATTTGTTTGATGAGGATAGTAAGCCTAAAAGCAACGAAAGAGGAGTTACTTATATATACAAGATACAATGCATTGTTGAGAAAACTCCCAACTCCCCTGGTAATGATGTTGATGCTTCATCTCTCGATAATACTTGATTCACACTTTCTGCGCCTAGCTGAAAGGCGTTAAAGAAAATCGCTTATGGGAGACAACCCATTATTTTACTACAGCACTATTATTTTATATTTGAGTCTTGGAAGTTGTTACGACTGTAGCAACCTCTCCTTATCTTTATTTTATTGCATTGTTGTGCCAAGTAAAATCTTTGATAGTAATGTTGATACTAGATTTGGATTACTGCGCAGAAACAGATTTCTTACTGTCACGAAATTTAGCAGCCCCGTCTGTAGGTAACTCAGAAAATTCTGCCAATTTACGTGCGTGATCCCCAGATATGTACGCAACTTTCATTTAATTTGCGCTTTTTCATCTGAGCAAGTTAAGTGCCCCAGAAAAATTCGTCTTTACGGACAGTTCTGTTTTGACAGATTCTGCCTTTTATTTTGCATTGCCTCTTTTGCTATGCTTGATGGATTTCTTTATTCCATTAACTTTCAGTAGCTTTGTGCAATGTCCAGAAGTGTTAAGAATGATTATGTCACCTATGAATATATGAATTTTCAATTATGCACTAACCCTCTAATGAGTTTGTTTTGAGTTTGGTGTGAAGGAAGTTTTCAAGGGTCAAGAGAGGAGGATGATACAATATGATGAAGAAGAGTGAAAAGTCTAAGCTTGGGGATGCCCCCGTGGTTCATCCCTGCATATTTCAAGAAGACTCAAGCATCTAAGCTTGGGGATGCCCAAGGCATCCCTTCTTCATCGACAACTTATCAGGTCACCTCTAGTGAAACTATATTTTTATTCAGTCACATCTTATGTGCTTTACTTGGAGCGTCTGTTTGCTTTTATTTTTGTTTTTGTTTGAATAAAATCGGATCCTGGCATTCTTTGTGTGGGAGAAAGACACGCTCCGCTGTTGCATATGAACACATGTGTTCTTAGTGTTACTTTTAATGTTCATGGCGAAGGTTAAAACTGCTTCGTTCATCGTTATATGGTTGGAAACAGAAAATGCTTCATGTGGTAATTGGTATAATGTCTTGAATAATTTGATACTTGGCAATTGTTGTGCTCATATAGATCATTTTTAAGCTCTTGCATCATGTACTTTGCACCTATTAATGAAGAACTACATAGAGCTTGTTAAATTTTGGTTTGCATGATTGGTTTCTCTAAGTCTAGATATTTTCTGGTTAAGGTGTTTGAACAACAAGGAAGACAGTGTAGAGTCTTATAATGCTTGCAATATGTTCTTATGTAAGTTTTGCTGTACCGGTTTATACTTGAGTTTGCTTCAAACAACCTTGCTAGCCTAAGCCTTGTATTGAGAGGGATTACTTCTCGTGCATCCAAATCCTTAAGCCAAAAACTATGCCATTTGTGTCCACCATACCTACCTACTACATGGTATTTCTCTGCCATTCCAAAGTACATTACTTGAGTGCTACCTTTAAAATTTCATTCCTTGTCTTTGCAATATATAGCTCATGGGAAAATAGCCTTAGAAACTATTGTGGTAAAGAATATGTAGCTTATGTATCTTATTTCTTATAAGTTGCTTGTTGAGCGGTAACCATGTTTCTGGGGACGCCATTAACTTTTACACCTTTGTTGAATATCATATGAGTTGCTATGCATGTTCGTCTTGTCTGAAGTAAGGGCGATTTTCATGATCAATGGTTTGAGTATGCATATTGTTAGAGAAGAACATTGGGGCGCTAACTAAAGTCATGAATCATGGTGGAAGTTTCAGTTTGGACACTAATCCTCAATCTCTTATGAGAATATTATCTATTGTTGAATGCTTAAGCATTAAAAGAGGAGTCCATTATCTGTTTTCTATGTTGTCCCGGTATGGATGTCTAAGTTGAGAATAATCAAAAGCGAGAAATCCAATGCGAACTTTCTCCTTAGACCTCTGTACAGGCGGCATAGAGGTACCCCTTTGTGACACTTGGTTGAAACATATGTTATGCAATGATAATCCGTGTTAATCCAAGCTAATTAGGACAAGGTGCAAGCACTACTGGTATTCTATGCATGAGGCTTGCAACTTATAAGATGTATCATGCATAACACATATGAATTATTACTACCGTTGACAAAACTATTTCTATGTTTTCAAAATGAAAAGCTCTAGCACAAAATTGTAATCCATGCTTCCCTCTGCGAAGGGCCATTCTTTTACTTTATGTTGAGTCAGTTTACCTACTTTCCTTCGATCTTAGAAGCAAACACTTGTGTTGCATTGATTCTTACATGTTTACCTATTGCACTTGTTATATTGCTTTATGTTGACAATTATCCATGAGATATACATGTTGAAGTTGAAAGCAACCGCTGAAACTTATATCTTCCTTTGTGTTGCTTCAAAGCTTTCTACTAAGAATTTATTGCTTTATGAGTTAACTCTTATGCAAGTCTTATTGATGTTTGTCTTGAAAGTACTATTCATGAAAAGTCTTTGCTATATGATTCAGTTGTTTAATCATTGTCTTTACCATTGCTTCGAATCGCTGCATTCATCTCATATGCTTTACAATAGTATTGATCAAGATTATGATAGCATGTCACTTCAGAAATTATCCTTGTTATCGTTTACCTACTCGAGGGTGAGTAGGAACTAAGCTTGGGGATGCTTGATACGTCTCAAACGTATCTATAATTTCTTATGTTCCATGCTACTTTTATGATGATACTCACATGTTTTATACACACTTTATGTCATTATTATGCATTTTCCGGCACTAACCTATTGACGAGATGCCGAAGAGCCGATTCGTTGTTTTCTGCTATTTTTGGTTTCAGAAATCCTACAAAGGAAATATTCTCGGAATTGGACGAAATCAACGCCCAGGGTCTTATTTTTTCATGAAACTTCCAGAAGACCGAAGGGGATACGAAGTGGGGCCACGAGGGCCCGTACCCATAGGGCGGCGCGGCCAGCATGGGGCCCGCGCCGGCCTATGGTGTGGGGCCCCCGCGCCGCCTCCAACCCTACCCTTCTGCCTACATATAGCCTTCGTCGCGAAAACCCCTGTACCGAGAGCCACGATACGGAAAACCTTCCAGAGACGCCGCCGCCGCCAATCCCATCTCGGGGGATTCAGGAGATCGCCTCCGGCACCCTGCCGGACAGGGGAATCATCTCCCGGAGGACTCTTCATCACCATGTTCGCCTCCGGATTGATGCGTGAGTAGTTCACCCCTGGACTATGGGTCCATAGCAGTAGCTAGATGGTTGTCTTCTCCTCATTGTGTGATACGTCTCCAACGTATCTATAATTTTTTATGTTCCATGCTAGTTTTATGACAATACCTACATGTTTTATTCATACTTTATATCGTTTTGATGCATTTTCCGGAACTAACCTATTAACAAGATGCCGAAGTGCCAGTTCCTGTTTTCTGTTGTTTTTGGTTTCAGAAATCCTACAAAGGAAATATTCTCGGAATTGGACGAAATCAACGCCCAGTATCTTATTTTTCCTGGAAGCTTCCAGAGCACCGAACAGGGGCCAGAGGGGAGCCAGGGGGCCCCACCCCACAAGGCGGCGCGGCCAAGGGGGGGGGCGCGCCCCCCTATGGTGTGGCCCCACCAGGACTCCTCCGAGGCTGCCCTTCCGCCTACTTAAAGCCTCCGTCGCGAAAACCCTAGAAGAATAAGCCACGGGACGAGAAAAGTTACGCAGCCGCCGCCATCGCGAAGCCAAGATTCGGGGGACAGAAGTCTCTGTTCCGGCACGCCGCCGGGACGGGGAATTGCCCCCCGGAAGGCATCTCCATCGACATCACCGCCATCTTCATCGCCGCTGCTGTCTCCCATGATGAGGAGGGAGTAGTTCTCCCTCGAGGCTAAGGGCTCTACCGGTAGCTATGTGGTTAATCTCTCTCTCATGTACCTCAATACAATGATCTCATGAACTGCCTTGCACGATTGAGATCCATATGATGAGCTTTGTATCACTATTAATCTATGTGCTACTCTAGTGATGTTATTAAAGTAGTCTATTCCTCCTTCATGATGTAAAGGTGACGGTGTGTGCATCATGTAGTTCTTGGCGTAGGTTATGATTGTGATCTCTTGTAGATTATGAAGTTAACTATTACTATGATAGTATTGATGTGATCTATTCCCCCTTTCATAGCTTAAAGGTGACAGTGTGTATGCTATGTTAGTACTCGGTCTAAATTGCAATGATCTATTATGCTCTAAAGGTTACTTAAATATGAATGCCGAATGTTGTGGAGCTTGTTAACTCCGGCTTGAGGGAGCTCTTGTAGCCCTACACAATGAATGGTGTTTGTTATCCAACAAGAGAGTGTATGTAGCACAAAGGAAGAGAAGTTATTTATTTATGTGATCATTGTTGAGAGTGTCCACTAGTGAAAGTAGGATCCCTAGGCCTTATTTCCGAATAGAAAAGTTACACCACAGAGAATTACCTCCCACGCCAGCAAGCTATTTTCTGGCACCGTTTCCAACAAGTTCTGCTACATGTGTACTTGCTGCCATATTTATTTCAGATTGTTATTACCACTCATATTCATCCATATCACTTGTATTTCACTATCTCTTCGCCGAACTAGTGCACCTATACAACTGACAAGTGTATTAGGTGTGTTGGGGACACAAGAGACTTCTTGTATCTTAATTGCAGGGTTGCTTGAGAGGGATATCTTTGTCCTCTACCTCCCTGAGTTCGATAATAATTTGATACTTGGCAATTGTTGTGCTCAAATAGATCATGTTGAAGCTCTTGCATCATGTACTTTGCACCTATTAATGAAGAACTACCATAGAGCTTGTTGAAATTTGGTTTGCATGATTGGTCTCTCTAAGTCTAGATATTTTCTGGTGAAGTGTTTGAACAACAAGGAAGACAGTGTAGAGTCTTATAATGCTTGCAATATGTTCTTATGTAACTTTTGCTGTACCGGTTCATACTTGTGTTTGCTTCAAACAACCTTGCTTTAGCCAAAGCCTTGTACTGAGAGGGAATACTTCTCGTGCATCCAAATCCTTGAGCCAAAACCTATGCCATTTGTGTCCACCATACCTACCTACCATGTGGTATTTCTCTGCCATTCCAAAGTAAATTACTTGAGTGCTACCTTTAAAATTTCATTCTTTGTCTTTGCAATACATAGCTCATGGGAAAATAGCCTTAAAAACTATTGTGGTATTGAATATGTTGCTATGTATCTTATTTCTTATAAGTTGCTTGTTGAGCGGTAACCATGTTTACGGGGACGCCATCAACTTTTACACTTTTGTTGAATATCATGTGAGTTGCTATGCATGTTCGTCTTGTACGAAGTAAGGGCGATTTATCATGATCAAATGGTTTGAGTATGCATATTGTTAGAGAAGAACATTGGGCCGCTAACTAAAGCCATGAATCATGGTGGAAGTTTCGGTTTGGACATTAATCCTCAATCTCTTATGAGAATATTATTCTGTTGTTGAATGCTTATGCATTAAAGAGGAGTCCATTATCTGTTTTCTATGTTGTCCCGGTATGGATGTCCTTAGTTGAGATCTATCAAAAACGAGAAATCAAATGCGATTTATCTCCTTGGACCTTTGTACGAGGCGGCATAGAGGTACCCCTTTGTGACACTTGGTTGAAACATATGTTATGCAAAGATAATCCATGTAAATCCAAGCTAATTAGGACAAGGTGCGAGCACTATTGGTATTATATGCATGAGGCTTGCAACTTATAGGATGTCTTATACATAACACATATGATTTATTACTACCGTTGACAAAATTGTTTCTATGTTTTCACAATGAAAAGCTCTAGCACAAAAATAGTAATCCATGCTTCCCTCTGCGAAGGGTCATTCTTTTACTTTATGTTGAGTCAGTTTACCTACTTCTTTCTATCTTATAAGCAAACACTTGTGTCAACTGTGTGCATTGATTCTTACATGTTTACCTATTGCACTTGTTATATTGCTTTATGTTGACAACTATCCATGAGATATACATGTTACAAGTTGAAAGCAATTGCTGAAACTTAATCATCCTTTGTGTTGCTTCAAAACCTTCTACTAAGAATCTATTGCTTTATGAGTTAACTCTTATGCAAGACTTATTGATGCTTGTCTTGAAAGTACTATTCATGAAAAGTCTTTGCTATATGATTAAGTTGTTTAGTCATTATCTTTACCATTGCTTTGAATCACTTCATTCATCTCATATGCTTTGCAATAGTATGATCAAGATTATGTAAGTAGCATGTCACTTAAGAAATTATCCTTGTTATCGTTTACCTACTCGAGGGCGAGTAGGAACTAAGCTTGGGGATGCTTGATACGTCTCCAACGTATCTACAATTTCTTATGTTCCATGCTAGTTTTATGACAATACCTACATGTTTTATTCATACTTTATATCGTTTTTATGCATTTTCCGGAACTAACCTATTAACAAGATGCCGAAGTGCCAGTTCCTGTTTTCTGCTGTTTTTGGTTTCAGAAATCCTACAAAGGAAATATTCTCACTACTAGGGAAAGGTCCATTGCCGGCGCACCTAAAACCCCCATTGCCGGCGCACCACGAGCCCGCCGGTGCGAACGCGCCGGTGATAAACGGACACTGCCGGCGCACCAGGTAGTGCGCCGGCGATATCTCGCTACTGCCGGCGCACCACCACGCTTCGCCGGCAAAGATCTATTCCACCGGCGCACTATCGGGTGCGCCGGCGATAGTGCTTCCGGCCGCGGCGAATGCCACGTGCGCCGGCAATGTGTCATTTAGGTGCGCCGGCAATTAATTCGAAAATTCTTTTTTCCACTTTTTTCCAGCATATTACAATACAATTTTGACGGCATATTACAATACATATTTGACAGCGGTATATATTTAAACGCAGTTCATATTTATACGGTATTACATGCAATATGAGAAGCACATAGAGAGCCAAGTTTCATTTCGGTATCGGTACACAAATACGCAAGTCTCGTTTCGGAATGTGTTGATTCATACAACACACATGTGCATATGCAACACCGAACGGCGAAGTTTCACAAAGTTAGAAGTCTTGGTACATAGTCGTCACAAGTATCGTCATACACCTCACAATGTAGGTCCTAACCTAAACTAGAATCACATAGAACATGACCAACATGGTCATGACCATCATCACGAAGGCCATGGTCTTCATCCGGTTCCTCCTCATGTCCCTCATCTCTCCCGCTAGATAACGGGCGTATCTTCCTTCCGCCTCCACCCTAGTGGGGTATCCCTTGTAGCTGTTGCCGCTGAAACGGTGCACTTGTCTCCGACGAGTCCTCCCGATCGTCGTAGACTCCGGGAACCCTCCCCTTGTACACGACATATGTCGTCGGCATCTCCATTCACAAGACAAGTAAAACGTTAGTACCAATGCAATGAACAAGTGCCAACTCAAATAAGAGACAAGTAGTATGAACTAAATAGCATGTGCCTCATACTTTGTTGGTCGAAATAAATAATAACATACGGGGATGGGGTCGGTGAGGCTAGGTAGGATGCACAATAGATTGATATTTGTGGCCATCACACCAAGCCTCACTGGCCCCACCCGGAGTGTACAAGTGACCGAACATTTTAATCATCGGCCAATGCAATTAAGAAGTGCGAACTCAAATAGAAGACAAGTAGTACGAATTAAATAGCGTGCCTCATACTTTGTCGGTCGAAACAAATATTAACATCCGGGGATGGAGTCGGTGAGGCTAGGTAGGATGCACAATAGATTGATACTTGTGGCCGTCGCACCAAGGCTCACGGCTCCACCCGAGTGTACGATTGACCGAACATTCTAATCATCGGCGAACTCCAAATACGAGGCAAGTAGTGGTCGAGTAAATGCAAATAATTATTAAGCTATGTACGCCATAATCTTGAAATATATAGCAAAGTAAATGAAACTACGGACACATGTTCACATGCACATTCATACAACTAAATAAAAGCAACTACTCGATTCTATGGGAATATATAACAATTATTACGGTACGGAAGTTCAAGGACATATCGTTCAAGCTTTAGCAAGTGTTCCCGTCGTAGGATCAGGTTGTACGCCTAGGGGGAATGGACGGCAGCCCTCAAGCGAGTTGAACGGCCTCTCATCACGCGACATCTCCAAGCGGAGGTCTATCTCGTCATTAGGTGGTAGACCATAGCCGTAGAAGAACTCGCCGGACCTATTGTTGACATCTGCGGGATTATCGTGCAAATGAACTGCTGGATGCGACCCCAGTTCTTTCTAATCTCTCTATCAGGGACATCCGCCATGTTTGCAAACCTGTTTACGAGATTATGCGGCAGCAACATGTCATCTGCGTACTTTATGTACTCCTGCATCCGAAGGATGGCGTACCACGCGTCCATCCCATTGTCGGGCGTCGGCGCTGAGGCGGGGAAGTTGGTTGTGTGGGTTAAGACGAAGCCTCCTCGGGATTTCCTCTCTACTTTGAGGGGCCTGCCTTGTTGGCGAAGCCGGTGAGAGCATCATTGAGAAGGGCCACTGATGTGGGAGTAGTCTTTCTTGCGGTCCCTACCCGAGTCGAGATAGGCTGCATGCGAGTGTTGCGGGTGCACGACGATGAGGGTGCAGAACTTGTCTCTGCGGAAAACACACGGATTAACCTTTGGAAATGCAAATGGAGATATAGGATAGAATGGTGATGGGGGACTAGCGAGTGATTACTTACTCGGGGAAGTAAGGGATGAGAATGGCGCCCTTCTTAATGTTCGCCGGCATGAAATCCTCGACCTGCTTGGGTGGCAATCGCGCGATCCCCGGGGTTGCGAGATGATGCTCTCCCGCATATAGAAGGGGTCCATGATCGCGATGGTCGGCGTCCCCTCCTTAACAATGCGGGAAGACATGCTAAGAGCAACTAGGCGAACCACACTAAAGTGGAGCGCTTGCATGCGATAGATGCTGAAGATGTCGTTGAACCGGATGAAGCACAAGTCCGCGGGGTACTTCTCGACGAAGTTCATGCCGGTTGGCACCTTCGCCACGAAGAGAGGGTAACCGAGGATCTTTTGATTTGAGAAGAAGGTTCTCCACATGCAAGACGAGTCTCATGCAAGCTCCTCATATCCGGGGTGAGTTTCTTCACGACATGCTCCGGCAGCATCGGTTGACCCAAGTGATGCGAGAGGTCGCCAATTGTTTGGCAACTTGTCAAGGAGTGGGACCTTGTCCTTGGATTTGGCCGCCGCCTTGTCTTGGGCGTCCTTCTTATTTGCCCTCTTCCTCTTCTTGGGTTGTAGTGCTGGACCATCCATCGCCGTAGTGGCCGTAGCACGGAGTGTGTTTGGGCTCAACATATTTTTGACGGCGGCGGTGGCGACCTCCTCGGGATTTTCCTCCTCATCGGCCGTTTCTTGAGAATCGAACAGCTTCTTGGAGCACACATATTTGAAGCCCGGCGCATCCTCATGGACAACTTGTGAAGACGTAGGAATATCCCATTGGAAGTTGTCACGTTCATATTCCTCGGCCTCACGGCGCAGGTGGCTGTTGTGGTGGGGCGCCGACCTGCGGCGCGGTGGCCGTTACGGTGGGGCGATGACCACGGGCGCCGGCGGGCTGTCGTGGAGGGACGGCTGACATGTGGCGCCGCAAGGTGCTTGTCTTTGCTTGCCGTCGACCCCGAGTAGGTGTTGATCCGAATTAGGGTCTTCGGCCATAGCGGTAGCCAACCCTTCGGTGAGGCCAGATTCAACGGGCTATCGTCATCGGCACCATGCGGTTGATTAGGAGGAAACAAATCCTCATAGCCCGGTAACGCCCGATCCACTTCAACCCGGTAAACGTCATCCGCCATATCTCGTGTGTGCCACTTCTTATCCGGGGGCCGAGTGATGGACCCCCTCGCGACGTCTTTGAGTTCGTCGTTTACTCTCATCAAAAAGGTGCATGGCGTCGAGAGCGCTGCGAGAACATGTGTATGGCGTTAGAGAGAGGGCAAGGATGACGAAACTAATATATTAACTTGATGTACACATTAGTTAATTACCGTGAGGGCGTTGAGCTCGGCTAATGTCGACGGGCCAGCACATGCGGCGGCGGGCGTGCAAGTGACGGAGGGGCTGCTACCCGGCATGGACGGTGAATCCCTAGCACCGGCGACATTGCCGGCGGCCGGAGGAGTCTCCATTATAACATTGTCATTGCCGGCGGACGGCGGCACCATCGAGTTGCTGCCGTTGAAGCTAACCACTTGCATTTTCGGGGGGGGGGCCTTGTTTGCCACCCTCATACCACGCTTGCATAGCGTTGAAATCTGCTTGGACTCCGGCGGCGACTTCAGCTTTGACTTCGGGTACGAGTGTAGCTTTGAGTTGCGGTACCGGTTGCGGTACCAAACCAGCTTGGACTTGGGCTAGGATTGACTCCCTCATTTCCTCCGCCTCCCGCTGCTTCCTCTCATTACGCGCATTTTTATCGGCCGCGAGACGACAAGCCATAGTGACCATGCTTGTAGCACTGTGCCGGCGCCAGCCACACGGCCTCTATGCGGCCTTCTCGTCGGTGAATGCTCATTAACGATGTTTAGCGCCCGTACGAGAGGCTTGTCCCGAGGCTACCCTGCCGTCGACGCACTGGGACGAGGAGCCTTCGTCACCTTGGGAGGCTTGAGAAAGTCTTTGTCTTTCTTCTTCCTGCGGAAGAAACGCGAACCATTTAGAAATGTTGCTACTATTATATGAACGATACTTGATCTAATAAAACCGGTAAATTGCTTACCGAGTTTTTCTCCAACGCCGGGACCTTACGGTCGTTCGTGAACCAAATTATGTCGGTTACGACCTTCGGGTCCGTGACAAGTTCCCCGGTTAGTTTCTTCTTATGGTGCCGGGACCTGATGAATCTTCTTTCAAGCGGGTCCTTGTACTTGAGCCGGGGGTTCTCAATGCCGGCATTTACATACGCCTCGTCCTCCTTCGCCCAATAGGGCTCCTTTCCCTCGTACCCACGGCTCCCAAGGTTGTGGTTGCCGATGTTAAGCTCCCGCATTTCCTTCCCCCACAACTTGCGATTCTTGGTTGCTTGTAGCTCTTCATTGGCCACAAAAGCATCAAAGTCCGCACGGGTGACATGCGGAAAGGCGGAGTGGACCTCTTCGAAACCTTTGCCCTCGGCAATCAGCCTCCGCACCATGTACTTATAGCTGCTGAGGTGTTTGGTGAACTTCGGGAGGGCTTGTGAGTTCACAATGTTGTTGGTTTGATGAGCTGGAGGCGTAGTCGCCTAGGAACTTGTATCGTGCGTGCAACCTCGCAATGAGCTGGGCTCGCAAAGGCGCTTTGCTCTCAGCTCGGAGGTCCGTCTCGTTGAGATTGACGACCTCTCGGAGGATACATGCCAGTTGGTTGCCGTACCCCTTGGCAACATCCTTAGGCAACACCGGCAAACCACTGGCGGGGTCCACCTGCGTGTCTGTGTCTCTGCCGGTGCCGGCCGTGTTTTGGCGCCTTGCCTTCCGCGGCCTCTTGGCTCCACTTGTCCCGGTGCCACTACTCCCGGCGGCGGCGCTAGGATCGTCGCCGCTTGTCTCGCCGCCACCCCGGCGGCGCCGGTTGCCTCATCGCCGCTAGGCTCGTAGGTACTACCCCCGGCGGCGGCGCTTGCCTCGTTGCCGCTCGGCTCGTCGGCACTACCCCCGGCGGCATCCTCCATCTCATGGTCCTCGTCGCCGCCAACACCGGCGGCCTCGGCATCCTCCTCCGTCCTAAAGAAGTGCCTATTGTAGTGCTCCTCTAACTCTTCTTGAGACGACATGGTGGCTTGCACTAATAGAAGATGAAAAAGAGTTAGAATTCACGGAAAAATTCGGCATGACCTTTGCTAAAAATTGGTCATGCCGAGTGCTAGAATTGCCGGAACGGAAATGAATCGACATTCCGGCACTCAATAGCAACTCAATCCCTGTAACAGAAATGCAAACATATATATAACAACTTCATTTTCACCGGAGCTCAACCATCACCATAATCGGCCTGTTCATTTAGCTCAACCATCACCATAACCATAACCATAACAGCAATATGCACGACGGCGGCATGCATAGCATCAGCATTTAAATACCACCGGTAGCATTTCCACTATAATAAAAAACCCCAATTCATTTCCGAGAGAAGCATGTACATCAAGTAAATGGGTCATCAATTTATCACGGCAAGAAAAATATGTGTGGATGAATAAAATCATCCAAACGGGGGCACCACAATCATATACCCCCAACGAGAGAAACCAAATACATTATATATACATAAGCTTCGGGGAATTACTTGGGGTCCGAGAAAAATTGAAACCTACTTGCTAGAATTTGAAACCAATTTTTAGCATTCAAAAATTCAAACCGAGAGAACCCTATTTCCAATTTGAACCCTATTTCTTGCAATGTTAACCAAAGGTAACCAAGCGAGAAATCCAAGGGATCATATTGACTTGCACTAGTAAAATTAACTAAACAAAATCAATTTTGAGCCAAACCTCTATTTCATTTTCTTTTTTTGGCGGTAGGTAATGATGCATGAGCATTTTGAACCAAATTAATTTACAACCGGTGAGCATGCATGAGCATTTTGAACTAAACAATTGAACCGGTGAGCTACGCCAACTAGAGAACCATCATAAAGTAGCATAAAGTAGCATAAAGTACCAAAATGCTAGCATTTTTAAACCGAGAGAACACCGGTCAAGATGCTAGCATTTTACGGGCATTTTATAAATGGTTTGGTGAGCTAAACCTGCTTGCTTCTTTACCTAGCAAACCGAGAGAATGCATTTAATCAAGAACTAACATCTTGCTAGCATTCATTTTCCTTTTTCAAACCGAGAGAACAAATTAACCTATGAATTTCATTCATATTATTAGCATGAGCATGCAACACCATTTAGCAAAAGCATGAGCATTTTATTTTCATTTAACCATTTAGCAAAACCAACATATATAAAGTTCATTTTCAACTTGATTGCGGTAGCATAAGCATGAGCATTTTATTTTCATTTAACCATTTAGCAAAACCATTTTCATTTTCATTTTCATTTTCATTTAATGAAGAACTAACATACCTGCAACTAAAATCATTTTCTTGTTTGAACCAATCCTTTTTTGCTACTGCTAGCAATTAACCTCCTATGAACATAAAGAACCAAAACCGAGAGAACAATACTGCTAGCTTTTCAAACCAATTTTAGCATTCAAACTTCCTTTTTGGGCAATTTTGTTGGACATCAAATTTTAGCTTTTCAAACCAATTTTAGCATTCAAATTTAACCGGGGTATTAAACACGAATTAAATGAACCGGGGTATGAGACGAGGAAGAACCCTAACCGGCTTGGGTCACCGGAGATGAGGAAGAACGAGAGAGGGAAGGGGGAGGGAAGGGGAGAGGGAAGGGGAGCGGGAAGCTCACCAATGGCGCGCGGCTCCTTCTTCTCCAACGGCGGCGCCGACGTCCCCTCGCGCGCGGCACCTCCTTCTCCAATGGCGCGCGGCACCTCCTTCTCCACGGGTCTTCCGCGGCGGCGTACGTGGCAGGTGGTGGGGGATGGTCGAGGGGATGGTGGAGGGCGGTGGCGGGGCGCGAACGGCGGCGCTCGAGAGGGGGACTTGAGGTGGCGACGAACGGCGGCGCTCGACGGTGGGGGTTGGAGATGTGGGCTGTGCGGGGAGAAGGAAGAAGGGGAAAAAAGGTTAAGTCCTAATTACGGCTGATCCGGGGTTATTGCCGGCGCACCACATACACTGGTTCGCCGGGGACAAGTATACCCCGGCGAATTAATAAGCTCTGGTGCGCCGGCAATAACCTCTGGATCCAAGCTTTGTAGTATTTTTTCTTATCTTTTCAAGATAATAATGAAGCAATATGCATGAGTTATGTAAAAACATGAAGATATATATATGAGTTATATATACATACACAAAATATTGACCAACACAATATTAATTAGTCATACATAAAATATTGGCCATGACCATATGAGTAGTTATGAATTACACAAAATATGAGTTATAGATTGCAAATAAATTTTTACATCATTGATTGAGAAGAGTGTTTCGCTTTCTTCTTGCTTTTCTTGCTCGTCGTTGAATAATTTAGCCCCGTGTCGTGACTTCTTCTTTTGAAGGGTCGACCGACCTCGGTAGCGTGGTCCTGCTTCTTCTTGTGGTGTATGTTGTGTCTTCGTCCTCGGATTCTTCCATCATTGGGTCTCCGACTTGTCCTTCGAAGTCTTCCTCGTTGGCGACTCCATCCATTCCGACGATGGTCCTCTTGCCTCTCCTCACGATAACACGGCTAGGCCTGGATGGGTCGGTTATGAAGAAGCATTGGTGCACGTGTTACGCCGGTACCCATGGCTCATTCAGCGCGGTGGCGTTCGTGGACTTTGATTTGTTGGCTTCGGGTAGAAACATGGTGGTGAAATACCGGTCTTCTTTTCGACGCTCTTAGCCCATCGATACGGAACATCGGCACTTTCTCCCCGGCGTAGCTAAGCTCCCAGATTTCCTCGATTCTTCCGTAGTATCTAGTCTTTACGTCACCCGTCCGAGGAATCCATCGTTACCCACGAGTTACGGTAAACACTTGTTCTTGTCTTTTTCTTCCGTGTAGAATGTGTACCCGTTGATATCGTACGCTTGGTAAGTCATGATGTTGGGCGCGGGGCCATGTGACAAGGCCAATACTAGTTTATCCTTGTCGAGAATCCATTGGTGGGGGATTAGCATCAATGTGGTCTTTGAACCGGCGCGCAAAAGAGGAGTTGTGCTCTCTGTATATTTACGCTTCCGTCATCATCGGCTTGCCACTGTTCTCTATCATGGTTTTGTGCTCTTTCAACCAAGGATCGATCAAGTCAATGTGTTGTAGCGCTACTAAGTTGGCCACTGTCAAAGTCGGAACTCCGACCGGACATGTGCACGTGCGGTTCCTTCCTTCCATTTTTGTGGCCTACTCCCTCGAACCTACGGAGGTACTTGTTTTGAGGCAAACCAACGGGGTCCTCGATGTCTAGATAATTCGTGCGAGAAAGAGATGCACTCTTCGGTGAGCCAGCCACTGTACGATGCTTCCATCTGGATGTGACACTGTTACGAACGTATCCTTTAATGACCCCATTCATTCTTTCAAACGGCATCATGTTGTGTAAGAATGCCGGCCCTAGACTGACGATATCATCCATTATATGGACCAACGAGATGGACCATCACGTCAAAGAATGCGGGCGGGAAGTACATCTCCATCTCACATAGGATCACCACGATCTCTTCCTGGAGCCTTGCGAGTTTCTTCACGCTTATCGACTTCCGAGTTATGACGTCGAAGAAGTTACGAGCCCGATCAGCGTTGCACGGACATGGTCATCCATTATACCTCGGATTGCAACCGGAAGAATCTGCGTCATCATCACGTGACAGTCATGAGACTTCATGCCGCTGAAGTTTCGTTTCTTGGGGTCCATGTATACGCTTATTACCCGGAGTAACCGAAGGGCACTGCGACTCCTACAAGGCAATTGAAAAATTGATCGACCTCGGCCGGACTAAAAGTGAAGCGGGGAGGGGGACGGTAATAGTACGGCTGCTTAATCCTTTTGCGCTTCGACCGCCGTCCGCCTCCTCCTCCGATTGTCCCTCTTGGGCCGGCGGGATACGAAGCTCTTCCACGATGCCCAAAACTTTCAGGTCATGTCTTGCTTTCGGCCCATCTTTGGTCCGGTCCGGCATGTTGAGAAGAGTGCCAAGCAAGCTCTCGCACACGTTCTTTGTAATATGCATGACATCAAGGCGGTGAGGTGTATCGAGAATTTTCCGGTACGGCAAGTCCCAAAACACGGACCTCCTTTTCCATACACCAATGAGCGGCGTCGTTTCCTTTTTCTTCTTCTTCTCTCCGGGCTTTTGACGAATCTTTCCCGGCGCAGGGCACTCCTTCCAACCTTTCGGTAATGTATCGATCTCTTCGCCGCTCTTCTTACGTGGAGGTCCTCGGGGTTCATTTGTACCATCGAACGGATCTCCACGCTTTCTCCACGGGTCGAGTTTTACGCAGCCACCTTCGATGCCCCATGTAAGCTGTTTTCGAAGAGCCATCCTTACCAAGCTGCAAAAACATCGTCTCTTCCATGCACACGACACATGCCTTGTGTCCATGGCACACGGCACGAAATGTAACCGTATCCGAGGTAGTCCTGCACCGTCGTGATCAACGCGGCTCTCAAAGGGAAATATTCTTCCGCGACGGCGTCCCATGTATCTACCCCTTCCTCCGCCCACAACGTTTCAAGCTCCTCCTTTAATAGTTCGAGATACATGTTGATATCGTTTCCTGGCTGTGTCGGCCCTTGAATTAGCATACTCATCTGTATGTACTTCCTCTTCATGCACAGCCAGGGCGGGAGGTTGTAGATCCATACAAACACGGGCCATGTGCTATGTGTGCTGCTACGGTTTCCGAACGGATTGAATCCGTCCGTGCTCGCACCCAACCTGATGTTTACGGGATCTGCCCCAAAACTTCCGAATTCATTGTCTAATGCTTTCCACGGCTTGCATCCGAAGGGTGCGTCGGCCTTGGGTGCTCAATCCGCTCTTTATCATTCAACACTGCCTCCTTTCTTTACGCGTGCCGGCGCATGAGCTTTGCTTCCTTGCGGTCCGCGTAGAACCGTTGAAGCCGGGGGCGGCGGGAAGTACCACACAACTTTCCGAGGAGCTTTCTTCTTCCCTTTCTTGTACCGTTCAGCTTCACACACGGGACATTTGGTCTTGTCCATGTGCTCCTTGCGATACATGATACGGTCGTTGATGCGGGCGTGATACTTTTCGTGGGGTAAGTCGAGAGGGCACGTGATTCTCTTGGCCTCGGCTAGACTACCGGGACACGTGTTCCCGGCGGGAAGGAGATCTTTCACGTATTCCGGGATGTCGTCGACGCTTGTGTCCGTCCATCCGTGTTTCGCCTTCATCTGCGGCACATCGAGAGCTACTCTCAAGCGAGACTCCCCCAACCCGCGACCTGAGTCGTACAACGGAGTATTCGAGTCTATCTCGAGTTGCTCAAGCTTTGATTTCCGCTTGGCGCCTTTCGTCTTTTCGAGAAGCGAGATCTTGAAGATGAGGGTCCCGCACGGCTGAAGCTAGCGGCACCTCTTCGTCGTCGTCAAGGTTATTGTCGTCGTCAAGGTTATTGTCGTCGTCAAGGTTATCGTCATGTGCGACAAACTCTTCATCGTCATCGGTATCATGATGCCCTCCTTCTTGCCGGCCATTTTTACCAGCTGCCGCCGTCGCCCCATTGACCTCCGCGCCATCATCACTCATCCATTGAGTGTGTCCATGCATGAAACCATTAGTGAGCAGGTGCCCCTGCAACTTGCCTGAATACGGGTCAAACCATTTCCCTCGTTTGCATCTCCGGCACGGACACAATACCTCCGTGCGGTTATTTTCATACATGTCGATGATCGCGTGTTTCAGATATCTCATCACGATGCTTTCACTCATCTCGATAACCATTATCGCCTGCATGGTAAGATTACATAATTCATTAGAACCATGCATCCGTCGGTAGTTTTCACGGAAAATTTCGGCATGACCTTCCTACACGGTAGGACATAGGAGCGCCGAGAAATGTGCCGAAACGGAAACTTGAAGAATCAACATTTCGGCGCAACGTTGGCAACTCATTTTCAACGCCAACACACACACAAGCACAAGCACAACATATATATATGCCACACACGAGAGCTTTTCTTCAAATGTCCAACATACATCGATTTCATTCCTTAATTTGTTCATTAATCACCTATTTGTTTGATATATTCGTCGATAAGATCGAGACGACGCGCCGCGACAATGGCGTATGGAAGCCGACTTTCTAGATCTAGATCTAGATTGAGCGGTCAATGCGGGATAGTAGATCTAGATCTACATAGGGGGATGTGGGAGATGCATGTAGGAAGGGAAGATTTGCTCAAAAATTTTGATTTTGTTTGGTCAAATTGGTGAAATTGGGGATAGAAATGGGCAAAAATGAGGCTGGGTTGGGAGAAGGCTCGGGTTTGTGTGGAGAAGTGGAGTGTAGTGAGTGTGTGAGTGAGTGGGCTGGTTGGTGGCTGAAATAACTGCCGAGGTTATTGCCGGCGCACCTGGACCATGGTGCGCCGGCAACATATACCCCTTTCGGCTATATCACAACCGGGCCGGGCCCAAGAATCATTGCCGGCGCACCGGCCCGGGGGTGCGCCGGCAATAGCAAATTTTCCACCGGCGCACCACGGGCCGGTGCGCCGGCAATGATTCTTGGGCCTGGCCCGAATCGGCCGGGGCCATGCCGAGGAAATAGCGCCGGCGAGCCTTTCCCCGAGGTGCGCCGGCAGTACCCCTTCATCGCCGGCGCGGCTGAAATGTGGTGCGCCGGCAATGATTTCCACCGGCGCATGCACAAGGTGGTGCGCCGGCACCACTTGCCTCCACCTATAGGCTTTTCCCTAGTAGTGTCTCGGAATTGGACGAAATCAACGCCCAGTATCTTATTTTTCCCGGAAGCTTCCAGAGCACCGAAGAGGGGCCAGAGGGGAGCCAGGGGGCCCCACCCGACAAGGCGGCGCGGCCAAGGGGGGGCCCCCTATGGTGTGGCCCCACCAGGACTCCTCCGAGGCTGCCCTTACGCCTACTTAAAGCCTCCGTCGCGAAAACCCTAGAAGAATAAGCCACGGGACGAGAAAAGTTACGCAGCCGCCGCCATCGCGAAGCCAAGATTCGGGGGACAGAAGTCTCTGTTCCGGCACGCCGCCGGGACGGGGAATTGCCCCCGGAAGGCATCTCCATCGAAATCACCGCCATCTTCATCGCCACTGCTGTCTCCCATGATGAGGAGGGAGTAGTTCTCCCTCGAGGCTAAGGGCTCTACCGGTAGCTATGTGGTTAATCTCTCTCTCATGTACCTCAATACAATGATCTCATGAACTGCCTTGCACGATTGAGATCCATATGATGAGCTTTGTATCACTATTAATCTATGTGCTACTCTAGTGATGTTATTAAAGTAGTCTATTCCTCCTTCATGATGTAAAGGTGACGAGTGTGTGCATCATGTAGTTCTTGGCGTAGGTTATGATTGTGATCTCTTGTAGATTATGAAGTTAACTATTACTATGATAGTATTGATGTGATCTATTCCCCCTTTCATAGCTTAAAGGTGACAGAGTGTGTATGCTATGTTAGTACTCGGTCTAAATTGCAATGATCTATTATGCTCTAAAGGTTACTTAAATATGAATGCCGAATGTTGTGGAGCTTGTTAACTCCGGCTTGAGGGATCTCTTGTAGCCCTACACAATGAATGGTGTTTGTTATCCAACAAGAGAGTGTATGTAGCACAAAGGAAGAGAAGTTATTTATTTATGTGATCATTGTTGAGAGTGTCCACTAGTGAAAGTAGGATCCCTAGGCCTTGTTTCCGAATAGAAAAGTTACACCACAGAGAATTACCTCCCACGCCAGCAAGCTATTTTCTGGCACCGTTTCCAACAAGTTCTGCTACATGTTTACTTGCTGCCATATTTATTTCAGATTGTTATTACCACTCATATTCATCCATATCACTTGTATTTCACTATCTCCTCGCCGAACTAGTGCACCTATACATCTGACAAGTGTATTAGGTGTGTTGGGGACACAAGAGACTTCTTGTATCTTAATTGCAGGGTTGCTTGAGAGGGATATCTTTGTCCTCTACCTCCCTGAGTTCGATAAACCTTGGGTGATTCACTTAAGGGAAACTTGCTGCTGTTCTACAAACCTCTGCTCTTGGAGGCCCAACACTGTCTACAGGAATAGAAGCGTGCGTAGACATCATTGTGCTATCATGTTAGATCTTGTGAGCTGCCTATCATGATCAAGATCATCTATTTGTAATGCTACATGTTGTGTTTATTGGGATCCGATGAATATGGAATACTATGTCAAGTTGATTATCAATCTGTCATATATGTTGTTTATGTTCTTGCATGCTCTCCGTTGCTAGTACAAGCTCTGGCCAAGTTGATACTTGTTACTCCAAGAGGGAGCATTTATGCTCGATAGTGGGTTCATGCCTCCATTGAATCTGGGACAGTGACAGAAAGTTCTAAGGTTGTGGATGTCTTGTTGCCACTAGGGATAAAACATCAATGCTTTGTCTAAGGATATTTGTGTTGATTACATTACGCACCATACTTAATGCAATTGTCCTGTTCTTTGCAACTTAATACTGGAAGGGGTGCGGATGCTAACCCGAAGGTGGACTTTTTAGGCATAGATGCATGCTGGATAGCGGTCTATGTACTTTGTCGTAATGCCCCGATTAAATCTCATAGTAGTCATCGTGATATGTATGTGCATTGTTATGCCCTCTCTATTTGTCAATTGCCCAACGCGTAATTTGTTCACCCAACATGCTATTTATCTTATGGGAGAGACACCACTAGTGAACTGTGGACCCCGGTCCATTCTTTTACATCTGAAATACAATCTACTGCAAACTCGTTCTTTACTTGTTCTTCGCAAACAAACATCATTTTCCGCACCATACGTTTAATCCTTTGTTTACAGCAAGCCGGTGAGATTGACAACCTCACTGTTACGTTGGGGCAAAGTATTTTGATTGTGTTGTGCAGGTTCCACGTTGGCGCCGGAATCCCTGGTGTTGCGCTGCACTACACTCCGTCGCCAACAACCTTCACGTGTTCCTTGACTCCTACTGGTTCGATAACCTTGGTTTCATACTGAGGGAAAACTCGCTGCTGTACGCATCACACCTTCCTCTTGGGGTTCCCAACGGACGTGTGTTAACTACCACGCCAACAAGCAAATACGAGTACCTAAACCTTATGCTAATCAACTTAAGTCCCAAATAAGTTATTGTCATTGTAAGTATACATGTATCATTGAGAATGCTAACAGGGTACCTCCTGCCCCATGATATAGGAGCATTTCCATATCAAAATGACAAGACAAACAAACAATGAGCATCTCAACAATCCTTTTATTTACTATGGGCATATCTTTTTATTGAAGATGCTTCACAGAATGCTCACTATGGTTCATTGTAAATTTCCAACATGAATGATGCATGACTTAAGTTGGCCGCCCAGGAGTTTCTCTAACACATATACAAACTCCATGAACTTACAAGTTTCCATTTTATTTCATACCGCCAGGCATCCTAAAACAAAAGAACATGATATCAACTAAATATGAATAAGTGCAATGTTGAAAGCGTGCCCCATGAAATCATGGTTGTGCTAACTCCCAACTTGTAGTTTGCAAGCATACAATCTTCATAAGATAGTCATAGTGATTCAGGTTTATTAAGTGAAAGAAAGTAAATGTGTTATCAAGTTCGTGAGAGCTTTACTAACTAATTTTCTCATGATAATATTTAATTTGGAAGATATATAAAAACATGATGAATATACTTGGAATAGCAATGATGCTAGTAGGTAGATATGATGGACACGATTGGCAAACTTTGATTTTTAGTGGTTGGAGCTATAATGGCCATAATCATGCATAGCGACAAAACATTATTAATCAAAGCATAAAGTGATATTACAAGTCAAAAATTAAATGACCATAGAGGCTTTAGTTGAGCTGGTTTGTAGTCATAATATGGTGTAAACATGTGCCAAGTCCACCCAATAAAGCATCAAAGGAGAATACTGCAATACTATGCTTTTTATGATGGAAACAAAACATGATTCTTTCAATGGCACATTATGCACTCTCAGATATTTGAGACAAGTCATGCTAAAACAATAACTACCAAGCATATGATAAGAATAACATCCAACATGACATTTCAAAGTTTATGCCACAATCTAAACTAGCTTTATTTTACAGCACTATAAGCATGAAACATTTTACTAGTCTCCAACACCAATACACTTATCTGAAACAACTCTCATAGATAATAATCAATAAATATCATAGATCTACTCATACTTAAATAAAGAAAACTAACAAGCTCTAAACAAAATACGAGTGAACAACCAAGAGCTAAACGCAGTACTAGCAAACTAGAACACTCGCATAACAATAAGAGCGAAAACTAGAGTGTTCTATGCAATTGAAAGGGAGTGTGTCATTCTCCACAAAAAATCTGGGATCCAACCATATGCTACAGAAAAAAACTAAAAACAAAATAAATACGCTCCAAGAATAACACATAGCATATGAAGCAATAAAAATATAACGTCTAGAAAGATGACCTGATGCTTTGTTGATGAAGATGGGATGCCTTGGGCATCCCCAAGCTTTGACGCTTGTACCTCTTGGATATTTCTTGGGGTGACATGGGCATCTCCAAGCTTGATCTTTTATCCATTCTTCATCTCATTACATCATTCTTCTCTCCCTACAATTGAAAACTTTCTTCATACAAAATTTCACACAATTCTTATTAGCAACATTAGTGCAATTAAAATAACAAATCCACTTGAGCTCAGTTATAACATATATAAAACATCAATTAAATCATTAGCTACTGTATTAACTTCTTCAAAAAGCTCTTTCCTCGAAAGAACTTAAACAGAAGGAGATTACGAGGAAAATGTAAATAGTGACAGAAATCTGTCCAAACAGAACAGCAGGTTGATACGTCTCCAACGTATCGATAATTTCTTGTGTTCCATGCCACATTATTGATGTTATCTACATGTTTTATGCACACTTTATATCATATTCGTGCATTTTCTGGAACTAACCTATTAACAAGATGCCGAAGTGCCGATTCTTTGTTTTCTGCTGTTTTTGGTTTCAGAAATCCTAGTAAAGAAATATTCTCGGAATTGGACGAAATAAAAGCCCGGAGGCCTATTTTCTCACGAAGCTTCCGGAAGTCCGAAGGAGAGACGAAGAGGGGCCACGGGGTGGCCAAACCCTAGGGCGGCGCGGCCCCCCCCTGGCCGCGCCGGCCCGTGGTGTGGGCCCCCGTGCCGCCTCTTGACTTGCCCTTCCGCCTACAAATAGCCTCCGTGACGAAACCCCCGATGCCGAGAGCCACGATACGGAAAACATTGCGGAGACGCCGTCGCCGCCGATCCCATCTCGGGGGATCCTGGAGATCGCCTCCGGCACCCTGCCGGAGAGGGGAATCATCTCCCGGAGGACTCTACACCGCCATGGTCGCCTCCGGAGTGATGAGTGAGTAGTCTACCCCTGGACTATGGGTCCATAGCAGTAGCTAGATGGTTGTCTTCTCCCCATTGTGCTATCATTGTCGGATCTTGTGAGCTGCCTATCATGATCAAGATCATCTATATGTAATTCTATATGTTGCGTTTGTTGGGATCCGATGAATAGAGAATACTTGTTATGTTGATTATCAAAGTTATGCTTATGTGTTGTTTATGATCTTGCATGCTCTCCGTTATTAGTAGATGCTCTGGCCAAGTAGATGCTTTTAACTCCAAGAGGGAGTACTTATGCTCGATAGTGGGTTCATGCCGCATTGACACCAGGACGATGATGAGAAAGTTCTAAGGTTGTGTTGTGCTTTGTTGCCACTAGGGATAAAACATTGATGCTATGTCTAAGGATGTAGTTGTTGATTACATTACGCACCATACTTAATGCAATTGTCTGTTGCTTTGCAACTTAATGCTGGAGGGGTTCGGATGATAACTTTGAAGGTGGACTTTTTAGGCATAGATGCGGTTGGATGGCGGTCTATGTACTTTGTCGTAATGCCCAATTAAATCTCACTATACTCATCATGATATGTATGTGCATTGTCATGCTCTCTTTATTTGTCAATTGCCCAAGCTGTAATTTGTTCACCCAACATGCTTGTTCGTCTTATGGGAGAGACACCTCTAGTGAGCTGTGGACCCCGGTCCAATTCTCTTTCTTGAAATACAATCTACTGCAATACTTGTTTTTACTGTTTTCTCTGCAAACAATCATCTTCCACACAATACGGTTAATCCTTTGTTACAGCAAGCCGGTGAGATTGACAACCTCCCTGTTTCGTTGGGGCAAAGTAGCTTGGTTGTGTTGTGCAGGTTCCACGTTGGCGCCGGAATCTCCGGTGTTGCGCCGCACTACATCCCGCCGCCATCAACCTTCAACGTGCTTCTTGGCTCCTCCCGGTTCGATAAACCTTGGTTTCTTTCGAGGGAAAACTTGCTCGCTGTGCTCATCATACCTTCCTCTTGGGGTTGCCCAACGAACGTGTGAAATACACGCCATCAAGCATATTTTACGGCGCCGTTGCCGGGGAGATCAAGACACGCTGCAAGGGGAGTCTCCACTTCTCAATCTCTTTACTTTGTTTTTGTCTTGCTTTATTTTATTTACTACTTTGTTTGCTGCACTAAATCAAAATACAAAAAAATTAGTTGCTAGTTTTACTTTATTTGCTATCTTGTTTGCTATATCAAAAACACAAAAAAAATTAGTTTACTTGCATTCACTTTACTTATTTCATCATGTTTCCTTTTAATTTTACCACAAAGAACATACCGGTAGGACGTGGGTCTATAGTTGGGAGAAATAATATAGAAGAATTCTTCAACCATGTTGGTACCATTGAAAATTTTGAAGATAGACACTTGATAGATCTTGCGCCTACTTATGAAATTGCTGCTGCGCATTTAGTTCGCTTGTTGGAAACTAAATTTGTTAATCTTAATCCTATAATCCAACACATGTTTTTCACGCTTGGTGATATGGAAGAAGGGGAAAAGAAAGATTTTGTTTTAGAAACCCTTCTTAGAGAATTTGGTGGTCTAGCAAGAGAAGCTAGAAAGGTGTTTGCTAAATTCAATATGCTTGGTTCTCCTACTAATTTTGCTAGTCTCCTTGAAAAGATGGATATGGATAGAATAAGATACACTAATAATATTGATGATGGAGAGGAGATCAAAGCACCAATACCATGCAAGCTCCTAGCTATGAATGATGCACTAGAAAATAATTATGCTTGGCTTGTTCCAGAAAATTTGTTTGATGAGAGTAGCACACCTAAGACTAATGAAGATGCTAAAACTTATGTATCTAATATAATATGCCTAGTTGAGAAAACTCCACACCTCGCTGAGAATGCACCACCCTTCGATAATTCTTGATACACACTTTCGCGCCTAGCTGAAGGCGTTAAAAAAGCGCTTATGGGAGACAACCCATGTTTTTACCTACAGTACTTTGTTTTTATTTTGTGTCTTGGAAGTTGTTTACTACTGTAGCAACCTCTCCTTATCTTAGTTTTGAGTTTTGTTGTGCCAAGTTAAGCCGTTGATAGAAAAGTAAGTACTAGATTTGGATTACTGCGCAGTTCCAGATTTCTTTGCTGTCACGAATCTGAGCCCACTGCCCTGCAGGAAGCTCAGAAAATTATGCCAATTTACGTGCATGATCCTCAGATATGTACGCAACTTTCATTCAATTTGAGCATTTTCATTTGAGCAAGTCTGGTGCCATTTTAAAATTCGTCAATACGAACTGTTCTGTTTTGACAGATTCTGCCTTTTATTTCGCATTGCCTCTTTCGCTATGTTGGATGAATTTCTTTGATCCACTAATGTCCAGTAGCATTATGCAATGTCCAGAAGTGTTAAGAATGATTGTGTCACCTCTGAATATGTCAATTTATATTGTGCACTAACCCTCTAATGAGTTGTTTCGAGTTTGGTGTGGAGGAAGTTTTCAAGGATCAAGAGAGGAGTATGATGCAACATGATCAAGGAGAGTGAAAGCTCTAAGCTTGGGGATGCACCCGGTGGTTCACCCCTGCATATATCAAGAAGACTCAAGCGTCTAAGCTTGGGGATGCCCAAGGCATCCCCTTCTTCATCAACAAATTATCGAGGTTCCTCCCTGAAACTACATTTTTATTCGGCCACATCTTATGTGCTTTTTCTTGGAGCGTCGGTTTGTTTGTTTCTGTTTTTGTTTTGTTTGAATAAAATGGATCCTAGCATTCATGCTTGTATGGGAGAGATACACGCTCCGCTGTAGCATATGGACAAATATGTCCTTGGTTTCTACTCATAGTATTCATGGCGAAGTTTCTCCTTCGTTAAATTGCT
>NC_061508.1:360775216-360834645 GCF_022539505.1 Lolium rigidum | reverse complement strand
ATGCTAGTCAATTAAGAGGAGAAGAAGATCGAAAACTTACCGGAGAACCTCGCCCAACCGTCCCCCAGGGTCCTCCTCACCGTAGGGTAGTAAATAACAGACGCCACCTTCCAGTCGTTGCCGTAAGCCCTGCTGCTTCCGCCGATGCTGATGCCGCCACTTGCATTTTGGCCTTTCTCTGAAGCCATCAGTGCATCCACACCCCGTCCCTAGCTTGCCCTCGCCGCTCACCGTCGCCGCCGCTCTGTGTAGTGGTTCGGGATTGGATCGTGCCCTGGGGGGTTATTTTTTTGGTACTGAGAAATAATACGAGGATCTATTTGTGAAGTTATGGAGCTCTAGGCGGTATGTGGCGAAAATTGCAACGAAACTGTGTATGTGCGCCTTTGCCAGCATGGCATCCACGTGTCGTCTGCACATTGGCTAGGACCAATTATCGCCCTGTTTGACAAGTTGTAGGACCGCAATATCCTGCACATCATGTGCAAGTTGTACTACCTTCCATGTAATTAGCTCAATCTAGAAAATGTAATTTAGTTACTAGTTAGTGGAGAAACAGGGAGACCATATTTTGGAAATTGGAATGTCGGGAGATATACATTCAGGCCTGCACTTCGTTTAATTCCCATCCAGGTGCATTTCCATGATTTCATCATCCACGCAGTCACGCAGACCTAATTACCGTTCGGTGCAGTTTCAAGTTTGCAACAGAAAGCAAAGGAGAGACTGGACAAGTGATGGTGGCCAGCGTGGAGCGACGCACTCCAGGTCCTGGGGAGTAGGAGTAATCGTGCGAGACAGAGTGGTTTCGGAGGTGCATTTTCTGGGGATCACTTTTGCTCCTCTCGATCGCATCGCCGTCACCTTTCCCTCCGGTGCCGGTTGACGCCGGCGCGGCTCCGTCGTTGTTGGCAGCGTGGTTGCTTCAGACGGCGACACATAGATCACGCGGGATATACAGGAGAGACTGTCAGCAAAAGCTTGACGTCGTTGTCCATCACTTTCAGTTGTCGGGATGATTAGATAGGCCGGAGAAAGAGAGAGCGGTGTCTTAAGCTTTACACGCCTGTGATGTTTTTCTGTTTGGAAAAAAGTCTAGTTAAACCATTAGCTTATTGAGGCTCCGCGAAATAAACCATAAACTCTAAATCCTTGCCGTTTGGATCTTGAATTTGCGAATTTCGGTCTAAACTAAATCCTTCATTTTTTATTTAATCATAAAATACTCATACTAAATAGGGAAAATTTGTTTAAAGACACCGTTATTTTTGTAAGTTTGTTAAAACATATCGCCCGATTATGCCTTTTCCAAGTATCATAATAATTTTGTGGCATATTTACTAGAACACACCACACAAGTGCAGCATTTTAGAGGACGAGCTACATGTAGCTCGTTTTCATGGGAAATTTAAAAATCATATTTTGAAGTTTCAAAAAAAATTGAAAATAATTTGTGTGTAGTTGATGATATATACCACACGTATGTAAAATTTCAGTACAAAATATAGAAAAATAACAAAAGTATAGATCTAAGAATAGTGAACAGTACAAATGTCGAAAACCCGAAAACTATCCAAATTTTTTTTTTGTGTAGCCCAGATTACAATGAATTTTGTATTGAAACTTTGCATGATTGTGGAATACATAATTACCTATAGCCAGATTTTTCACAATTTTTTAGAACTTAGAAATACCGATTTCAGTTTTGTTTTTCAAACGAGCTATATGTAGCCCAAGCTACAATGTGAGTTTTCGCACACCACATAGCTTAAACCGAAAATTTTTGCACTTTTGTCTGGAATGATCATGCTATGGCCGATTTTGAAGAAAAGTGCAAACTTTGCCTTTTTTGACCATGCGATCTGTTCTGGCAAATATTTCACAAAATTCTAATGGTACTTGGCAAAGACATAATTGGACAGTGTGTTTTATCAAACGCCAAAAAAAATTCGTAGCAAACTTTCCCTCCAAAATAAGTAGGGCTCTCGAGTCAATGACACACCTCAAATCTGACTGGAGCGTGGCAGCCACCGTGTCGGCACGTCGTCCATGTGTGAGCTGTGCGAGCACTGCCACTCCAGGGACGCTCCCTTGCCAAGCGGTACAGCTGTCCGCGCCTCCGTGAGAGCGCGGGAGAACGACACCGCCTTGGCTGCATAACGACGTAGAGGGCCGAAGAGAGCGAGGAGTTGTGCAGCAGGTGCACCCGCTCCCGTGAGGGACTGACAGAATCAGCGGTCGGACGGAGATGAAGAATACCTAGACAATGCGGTCGATTATGCCCTTGCCGACTCGAGTCCTCAGACGAGGCGATTTGGAGTTCAGAGGAACAACGACATGGACTGTGAAGGTCTGCCTCTATGGCGCGGCGCGGCGTCGACGATGACAACCACAGGTGCACACGGAAGGCTCCATGGAGAGGAGGAGGGGACGAGATGGAGTGGTTGATCGATGGAGGATAGGGAGGTGGTTGCTCTGGCATGCTTACCGTGGTGAGGCATACACGGCAACGGCAATCCAACGATGATGGAGCTGCAAGGAGGAAAACAGGATCGTGAATGGGATAAGATTTGGGGAAACCCGTACTGTCAGTGAGAGTAGCATGTAATCTCGGTCAAGACTATTACGCTCCCGATAAGTTCAGTCAGTGTTTGAGATAAACTCCTCCTTTTCTGTCGGAAACTCAACTGATTCCGGGTGCATATTCACTAGGTATGTACAAAATATATTTGAAAAAGTTAAAATAAATTAGGAAACAAATTTCCACATAGATAGTTCTATGAGTCCACGTAAAGTTGTACATAAAACCAACAATTTTTGTGCCCTTTAGCACCAAATGTTTATTTTTTTACACAGGGCACAAAACATGTCATTTTTTTTCTGAAACAACTTCATAAGAATGTATCATGTCAAGATATACAAGTGACATTTTATATTTTTATTTAAATTTTTAAATATATTTAAAATGCATTTGGAATAAAGGGTGCATAAACACCCTGGCCTTTTGTGTTTCGTATCAGGATCGGCACGGACGCACCGTACACGGACATAGAAAGTTTGTGCTGGTTGGGCACCCAAGCCCACAAGTAGGCCGCAGAGCGAGGAAGGCCTGCAGCCCGTAAGCTGACTGGCAAAGGCTGCACGGCTATTTCCTAGCAGCGATACAGCGACACAACTTGGTTCTTTCAGTCTCTAGTTTTTTTTTTTACAGGAAGCGTGAGCTTTATATTAGGCATAAGAGTTTTACAAATGTTTATGGTTAATGCCAACACACAGGTTGGAATAGCATCCAGTAAGAAACCACTAAAACCAGACTTGCCTAATTACACTAAGACATGTGGTCGCTTCATTGCTCGTGCGATCCTGATAAACCTTCAGCAACTCTCTAGCTTCATGATAAAGGGTCCAGCTCTCAGATGGCTCCTGATCCCCTTTAACTATGGTCTGAACGGCCCGAAGACAACCAGATTCCAGAAGATCTAGCTTTATTTCTCTGTAGAGCAAAATCGTTTAATTGATGATACTACAGAAAGAAAATGGAATTGCATTTAGCGTGCCCCCAATTCTATACCACTATATGCACGTCACCATTGGCTGTAACCGCTTTCGATGTTATCATTGCATAGCCACGTATAGTCGCTCAACTTTCGATACTCGGTGGAATTTGCTTTGGTGCGCTCCCTTTTATCTTGTCATGAATCTTGACGCTGAACAATGGTAACCATTTAGGTGCAAGAGTTAACTCCGTCTATTTTATAATTATTTCCATCAAACTTGCCTATCAATATTTGACGGTACCCCCCTCCCCCTCCCCCTCTCCACACAAACACACCCGACCCCACCACTCACCCACACACGCATCTCTTTAAAGTTCACCCTAGCACCAGCAGCTTCAATCTCCTCCGATCCAATTCACCACAAAATCTCTTATCTCCACGGCGCGTCCGAAGGCTTTAGGTCGGGCGCTTGGGGAGATCTCGATGTATAATCTAGCTAGTCCCGGGGAGTTGGCTCGCGACACCTCTCTATGGAGTGCATCCTGGTCGAAATTGATGTGCACCCTCAGGTTGTGCTCCGAGTAGATCTCACGCCCAAGCCACGGTGGTGCACATGCGCCATGTCTGTCCGTTTGGGTAGTGCCGCGGCCAGCGCATGTATGGGGTTCTTCTGGCGCTTGATAGGACGACTGGCTCAAGCATGGCCGGTGGTCGTCAGATCTGGGGAGGGAGGGAGAGCCTCGGGCCTCTCACACTAGATCTGGAGAGGGAGGGAGGCCCCCGGTTCTCTCACATTAGTTGGCGCCCGATTGAGGTGTTGCTACCAATTTTCTTCGGATCGGAATAGGGTGCCCCAAATTCGGTATGGTACCCACTTTAACCTCTTTTCTTCCTATTGTAGCATTTTTCTCTTGTTCTATCCAAACCACTATTCTTGCTTGAAATTTTCTATTATTATATAGTTCAATTGCTATTTTTTTTTTCATTTTGACGATGCCTGAAATGGTATCTCTAGGGGTGTGCTCACGTTTACCCAAGAGGGTGCACAGACACCGGTATATTTTGAAGTTGCCAAATAGATCTCGTGTTCACATCAACCCTGGAGTCATTGTTACTTCCTCTAATTCATATTACTTGATCCATAAGTAATATGAATCGGAGGGAGTAGCACAGACATGCTCAATTTAACTCCAACTAGTGGGTGATCCCATTTACAAACCACCATATGGAACGATAATTTAGCATTACCTGCGAATTCGGGTGATTTTTCTGTCAAAGGACACACAGTCACAGTTGACATCGCAATGTGATGCCAAGTGATATGCCCTGGTCAGTATTTAGTAATCGGGGGGCTATGATCACTTGAGCATGTATGCATATAAATAACTGCCTACCTCGCCAAACAGCACACTTTAGAGCTCAGGGAATCAATTACCTCCAGAGACTACTGCGCATAGGAGAGCCTGATTCATCTGTAAAGTTGCGCATAAAGAAATATACACCTATACAGTACTAGGTACTGGTAACAAAATAGCTAAGCAGTGTGTAAAACGGAAACTCAATTCGGCTCCCTGAGTTCAGTGATTTCTTTTGTCAAAACACACATACAGTAGCAGTTGCATTGAAAGTGATGCGAAGTGATATGCCTGAGTCAATAGTAATCGAGGAGCGGTAGTACAGGTGATCACTTCAACATGTATATGCATATGCAGCACATAACCGACTAGCTCACAAAGAAGCACACTATGAAGATCAGGGAAACGCTTACCAGAATACTCATCACAGGAGAGAGTGATTCATCTGTAGGGCTGGTCATAAACAAGCATAGAGTAATAGGTAGCAAAATAGGTAAGCAGTGTGTAAAAGAGAGAGATATGCGAAAATGGCAGTTTCTAGCAATAGAAATTTTGAAGATAGGTAGAATTCTTGTCACATATAGTCAGTCAACTACTCATTGTCATTTTGGTATACCTCCATATAATTCATTGCATTTTGATGACACTGAACTTATAGCATATCAAACAAACTTCGACATATACCAGATAACTGTCATTTTTTACACCAAGGATAATATACTTCAATATAATTCACTGCATGTTGATAACGCTAAAAATTATAGCATATCTAACTAACCACCCACCCATAATACAACAAATCTTTGACATATACCAACAACTGATTACATATGCTATTCTCCCCGCATAAGCTCCTAAAATGAATTGAATATACCGCTAGAGATAATAATGTGAAGAGAATGGTCTAGGGGAAGGCGGCCAACAAGACATGCTCTGAGGAAACATTTCAGGTTCCTTCTTCCCCACTATGTCAGTGCTGGAGAAGTTTTATGTTCTTCTAATTCTCCAGCAGCTCTTTATCATCAAGCCATTATTGGATCTTGGATTACTGGCTCGAAGTAAACAAATTCTTGCTTATCCAGTTATTGCACAATTCTGTACATCCAACCAATCTTTTCACAGTTGAGAAGATGCTACTGCAATGTTGAAGCGCTCCGATACAGCCCAGTCATTGCACTGTTAATCTTGCCATTTGAGTTCCTGATCTGTAAGCTTCCAGTCCTCCTCGGCTGCTTGGGCATGAAGAGGGTGCTGAGCATCTTATCAAGGTCTTCAGTGCTGTACTTGACATACTTGCTGGCGCTGCCATCCTGCTCAACAAGCGGCCCGTAGTTCTGCATGAAGCTTCGGTAAACAGGCACTATAGCCTGCACCACAAGGTGGCAAAGCCTCTGCTGCAAATCCTTATCTGGGACGATCCATGCGGACTGCTTCTGGTACATCTCAGCAAAGCTAGCATTGAAGGACTTGAAGCGCTGCTTCACCAAGTCCCTTGCCGTAGCCTGCCCCTTGGAGAACAAGATCAAACCTTCCCTGCTCAGCAGGGGCGCAAGCGTTCCCCAGCTCTCCCTCAGGAATATCTGGGAGTAGTAGTCCTTGTACTGCTCATGCTCCCGGAGCCATTCATCGCCCAGGACCTCCCCCATCTTGGTGCTCTTGAGGTGCTTGAAGAAGTGCCAGTGTGTGTTCATCATGAAGAGATAGGAGAGCGTCTTGTCCTCGTATGATTTCGACCAAGTGTCGAAGTTGGCCTCGAGGGCCTTGACGATGTCGTGCACGGAGTCGACGAGCATCTTGTCGTCGAATGCCTCCTTGCGCCAGCTGCGGTGGATGGTGAGCACCTGCGTGAGCACGGCGCGGTACTGGTCCCCGAGGAGCTGGTTGCAGTACTTGGGCACGAATGTCACGAGGCGCGGCACCCCGCCGTCGGCGGGCGGCGGCATGTTGCGCTGCAGCTCGACCTGCACGAGCAGCGCCTCGAAGATCTCGACGGCGCCGTCCACCACCCGCTTGACCAGGTCGCGGGTCCGGGTCTGGATCTCCACGCAGGCCTTCCCGCCGAAGAGGCGGTTGAAGTCGAGCCGGAGCCGGCTGAGCGCGTCGAAGACGTCGAGCAAGCGGAGCAGCTTGATGGGGTCCTTGCGGGCGTCGGCCACGGCGCGCGCGAAGCCGAGGAAGTCGAGGATCCCGGCCCGCGCCGCGACGTCGGCGAAGCAGGCGGCGGCGGCCTCGGGGCGCGGCGCGAAGACGGCGAGGCAGAGCTTGCGCTCGGCCTCGAGCAGGTGGCGCACGGCGAACTCGAGGTGCCGGCCCCAGAGCTCCACGCTGGGGCTGAGGGCCTGCGCGTCCTCGGCGGGCTCGCGCAGGTAGTCGAGCCCGAGCGCGCGTAGGCTGGCGCTCACCGTGTCGCCCCGCGCGTCGGCGTAGGCGGCTGCGCAGTAGTCCAGGCGCCCGTTGGCGGCCAGGCGGTCGAGGGTTAGGCTCAGCTTCTGCACCGCGGCGGCGGGGATGCGGGGCGGGGTTATGGGGGCGGGTTTGGTGGTGCTGGGGTCCGGCATGGTTAGCGGGGCGGAGTGCTCGGCTAGGAGGCGGCAGAACTCGGCCTCGAGCACGTCGAGAGCCGCGGCGAGGAGGCCGGCATCGAGGTCGGCGGGGGAGGGGGTTTTGAGGCTGGAGAGAGCGTTGGTGAGGTCGGCCACGAAGCGCGGGTCGGCGAGGCCGCGGTCGCCGAGGTAGGCGAGGATGTCGGCGAGCCACTGCGCGGCGAGGCCGCAGTTGTCGGCGAGGAAGCGGAGCGCCTCCTCGAGGCGGCCGACGACGGCGAGGTAGCCGGGCAGGTCGTGCGCGGTGGCGTCGGCGCCGGCCAGCAGCGGCGGCTCGAGGCCGTGCACGGCGTCGAACACCTTGAGCACGGCGGCAGCGGGGCCCACGGCGCGGTCGATGTTGGGGCCCGCCGTCTCGAGCGCGTCCCGCGGCGCGCGGATCGGGCGCACCGCCGCCTCGGCGCTCTGCAGGCGGGCCTGGATCTCCGCCATGCGCGTGCCGGAGCGGGCCAGCGCGTGGGTCATGGCGCGGGACCGCTCGACGCCGGCGCGCAGGGCGGTTCGCGCCGCCTGCAGGGACGCCATCCGGCGGCGGGTGTCGTCGTCGTCCTCCTGATCCATCCCCATCCTCGCCGCCCCCAAATTAACCTTGTGTGTCAAGCGGGGAAGACAGAACACTGGAAGTCCAGAGCCGCGGACTCTGTGGTAGCTTGCGAGCAGCAATCAATCTGGTTGGAATCGGCCGGGCAGGGAGTGCCGGTGTGGGCTGTGAGTCAGCTGTAGCTTGGAAGGTGGTAGTTACTTATCTGAGGAGTGGAGGGGCGACGGCGACGGCCACCGGTCCAGGTAGGTGACGGGCGCTGGGAATGAAGACGCGGTGGTGTACCGGCGGCGGCAGAGGTTTAGGTTGGAAAGCGGGGAGGGAGAAAGGGGAGAGTTTTTGGATGGATGGAGAAAAGTGGGGGAAGGGAGATACAGATTGAGATAGTCTGACTCGAAAGCACGCGCTCGCCCGGCTCCCGTGGTCTGCTCTGTCGCTGGGGCGTGGCGTGGGTGGAATCGAAAAGAATAGAGAAATGCGGGGACGACCGAGGAGGCAGGCGGCGGCTGCGGCTGTGAAAGTTGGAACCAGCTAGCTATAGCTCGCTCGCTCGGCCGCCTGCGCCCCACGCGGCGCTGGGTTTTGTTTTCTTCGTGAGCTTTTCCGATGGCGTTTTTCCGGAGGAGGAGACGGCGGCGCTGGCTCCCGCCGGGCTGGGGATTACCCATGCGGCGGTCAGCTGGTTGACAGCGAGCAGTAGCATACTTAGATGCGCAGATTACTTCACTACAAGTTGTGAATATAAACGGGGACCAGCGGTCCCTAAACTTGATTGACAGCATGTCCACCATCTAACGCATTTTGGACACGATTTCTATCTGTTCATGCTCGTTTGTGTTTGACACTAAACTAGCCACTCCACACCTATTGTCCGTTTGGCTCAGGGTCTACTCAAGCGGCCTGACATATGTTTCTGCTTTCTCCGCGAGCTACGCAAGGTAGCAGAGGTAGTTCTCGGTATCGTCCCGCTCATCCTCTCCCGGGATTTCGTCATCGTCGATGTTCTCCTCCTCATCCCTACTCCTTCACCTGCGCAAGTGGAGACGCGTAGTTCTACTTATCGTCGTCAAGGAACACCGTTCAACGCCTCGGATCCCATCCGAGGTGGCCGAACGAATCCCACAATGACGAGTTAATGTCGTAGAGAGGGTAGGCGAGGAGTTCAAACGAAAGAAGGGCCCGGACCTGTCGTGCCACCTTTGGCATGGGAACGCTGACGAGGGAGCTCCTCGGTAATGCCCACCATGAGGAGCTTACGGTTGACAAAATCCTGCAGGCTAGCACGAGACATCGGATACCAAACAAGCGGGAGAGATTTACCCAGGTTCGAGGCCATCGATGAGGTAAAACCCTTAGGGTGTGTTTGGTAGACTGGGTGAACTCAGATTTTCCCATCTCATCTCAGCTTTTCTCAGTTTTTGTTGTTTGGTAGGTCGGGTCGGGCCAACTCAACACTGCCCAACTCATACGAAAATAGGCTCTCAGCCCTGCCCAGTTGCGAAGCTCAAATCGAGCTTCTCACCTCAGCTCGGCTGAGTCCATCCTGCAAAACGCCTCGGGCGACCCGCGACTGGCCCGCAGCTGGCCACCCCGCCTGTGCCAGTCTAGCATTTCTCACTCTTTCTCTTCCCTTCCCCCCGCCCCGCGACCCATCGCTCTCTCCCTGTGCTCCCCGTGTGTGGAAGACCGGCCCCACGTCTGCGCCTGTCCCTCGCCGCCGACGGCTCCATCGAGTGGATCCTCTTCCGGCGGGCGACCTCCTCTACCGCCTCTCCGTCCGTCAACGAGCAGCAGGAGGTCTGGAGGTGCTCGGCCTCACCGGCAACCGAGAAAGAGGAGGAGCTCGGGGCCTCACCGCGCAAATAGCAGGAGGAGCTCGAGGCCTCACCGCGCAAGGAGCACGAGGGGCTTGACCTTCTGGTGGCGGCTCCTATCGCCGGCGGAGGCTCCTCTCGACCTCTCGCCACCACGTCCGTGAGCCACAGCGCCCCTTCACGCCGCCACGATGCCTCCTCACGCCCAAGCCTCGGCCACGAGACCACCCAGCACCGCCCCTACCGCCTCCTCGCGCCGCCGCCTAGCGCTGCCTCCTCGCCGACGAGCAAGCGCCATCTCCTCAAGCCGGCGACCAAGCACCGCCGGCTGCTTCATGGAGAGAGCTGTTACCTGATTGCTTTTTATGTTTCTGTGCAAGGTTCTTTCTGTAAAAATTCGGACCTGTTTGCAAATTGCTCATTTCTGTAAAACTGTGTATGGGTTGAGATGAGCATGTCTCACCAAACAACATCTTGTCTCAGCATGGGTGAAGACACCCGGCCTACCAAACATGATGTGAAATCTCAGCTTAACTTGTATGAGGTCACCTTGTATCAGGTGGGAAGTCTTTCTGTAGTGATACAGTCTACCAAACACACCCTTACTTCCTGCTTGTCTGATCTTGACGTGTCGATTATACGGGTTAAAATGGGGTAGCCAATAGACCACTATGGTCGACTCGCCGGGAGGCAAGGATTCTAGGGTTTGCGCTCTAAGTCGCGGTGGTTCTGCATATTGTTGTTCTATCGTTCGGCAGGCCCTCTCCTGGCCTTTATATAGGAGGCCAGGTCTCGAGAGTCCTGTCCGAATTTGACTAGGTTACATTGTGATCTAATATAATCTTTTTTTAGTCGACGCTTTCTTGCCTTGTTCATCAAGAATCCATCTTCTGGTAGGTCTCCTTTGCTGCAACCGACGTATGGGCCTGATACGTCCAAAACGTATCTACTTTGCCGAACACTTCTGCTATTGTTTTCCCTCTAATTTGTGTGTTTTTGAATACAACTAACATAGACTAACACTGTTTTCAGCAGAATTGCTCTGGTGTCTCGTTTTTGTGCAGAAATCCAACTTTCAGGAAAATTCCAGGAAATTATCACAAAGTCCATATTTTACCCGAAGATGAGACGGAGAAGAGCCAAGTGTGGCCGTCTCGGGCACCCCCTAGACCTCTCCTCCTAGCTATATTAAGTCTCTGACCCAAAGAACAGGGGTTTCGACGTTTTTCCAGAAAGAGTTTCGCTGCTCCGCCGCCACCAGAAACCCCAATCCAGGAACCAAAAACTCCGTTCTGGCACCCTGCCGGGACGAGGAATTGGAGGAGATCAACGCCATCACCATCATTGACGCCTCTCCATCAACCATCCATGATTCTCCCATCCATATGTGAGTAATTCCCCTGTTGTAGGCTATAGGGGATGGTAGGGATTGGATGAGATCATTCATGTAATACCTATAAGATTATTAGGGGCATTGTGCCTAGTATCCGTTATTAGTACTTTTGACATTGTTGCAACTTGTTATGCTTAATGCTTGTCACTTTGGGCCCGAGTGTCATGATATCAGATCTAAACATGTTATTGATTCACGAGGATAATTATTGTTTTTGATCTTACCTGCAAGTTGTGTACACATATCGTTGTCCGGAACCCGAGGCCCCAAAGTGATAGCAATTGGGATAACCGGAGGGATGGCTGTGATGTGAGGATCACGTGTGTCCATTCTCCATCCGCTCCGCCCCCTCCCGATCCGCCTCCCACCCCTTCGAATTACCATCCCCGCCCTCGCCACCTCCTCCCCCGTGCCTGGCCTTTGCCCGCCCACTGAAAATCCACCACCATGGCCACCGCCGACACCTTTGCCATCTCCCACTTACGGTTTTCCAAACTTATCGTAGGCATCAACGTCTCCCATGGCGTCCACCACCCAAAAGGTTTTCAGCGGATTGTCGCGATGGACAGCGATGACGAGATGATGGTACATCCTTTCATGCAGGAGGAAGCAAATGCCACCGCCAAGCGGCCACAAAAGCTGCTGATGGTGACCAACCTTCTCCGCGTTCGCCAACACCTACGCGCCATCCCTTGGTGTGGCGGTTCGCGGTTTGACAAGGCGTCGAGCAAGGAGCGTGATGTCAACGCACGCTTCTATTCTTGTAGACAGTGTTGGGCCTCCAAGAGCAGAGGTTTGTAGAACAGCAGCAAGTTTCCCTTAAGTGAATCACCCAAGGTTTATCGAACTCAGGGAGGTAGAGGTCAAAGATATCCCTCTCAAGCAACCCCGCAATTACGATACAAGAAGTCTCTTGTGTCCCCAACACACCTAATACACTTGTCATATGTATAGGTGCACTAGTTCGGCGAAGAGATAGTAAAACACAGGTGGTATAGATGGTGGTAATATTGCAGGAAGTAAAGATGCAGTAAAACAGTAAACAAGCGATGTTTGCAGTATTTGGAAATAAGGCCTAGGGATCATACTTTCACTAGTGGACACTCTCAACATTGATCACATAACTGAATAAACAAATACTACTTTCTCTCCACTCTCTTGTTGGATGACAAACACCATTCATTGTGTAGGGCTACAAGAGCTCCCTCAAGCCGGAGTTAACAAGCTCCACAACATTCGGTGTTCATATTTAAGTAACCTTAGAGTGCATAATAGACCATTGCAATTATACCGAGTACTAACATAGCATGCACACTGTCACCGTCAGGCTATGAAAGGGGGAATAGATCGCATCAATACTATCATAGTAATAGTTAACTTCATAGTCTGCAACAGATCACAATCATAGCTTATACCAAGTACTTCATGATGCACACACTGTCAACATTACATCATGGAGGAGGAATAGACTACTTTAATAACATCACTAGAGTAGCACATAGATGATATTCAACTAGATCACAAAGCTCATGATCACATAAAGATCACATGGGAGAGAGAGATGAACCACATAGCTACCGGTACAGCCCTTAGCCTCGGGGGAGAACTACTCCCTCCTCATCATAGGAGACAGCAGCGTCGATGAAGATGGCGGTGGTGTCGATGGAGATGCCTTCCGGGGGCGATTCCCCGTCCCGACGGCGTGCCGGAACAGAGACTTCTGTCCCCCGAAACGGAGTTTCGCGATGGCGGCGGCGTCTTTCTGGAGTTTCGTCAATTGGTATCGAAGTTTTAGGTCACGAGGGCTTATATGGGCGAAGAGGCGGCGCAAGAGGGGCACCAGGGCGCCCTCCCCACCTGGTGGCGCGGCCAGGCCTGGGCCCGCGCCCAGGTGTGGTGCGGGGCCTCCCTGGCCCGCCTCCGACTCTCCTTCGATGATCTGGAACCTTCCGGGAAAATAAGATATTTGGTCTTTGTTTCGTCGAATTCCGAGAATATTGCCCGAATAGCCTTTCTGAAACCAAAAACAGCAGAAAACAGGAACTGGCACTTCGGCATTTTGTTAATAGGTTAGTTCCGGAAAATGCATCAAAACGATATAAAGTATGGATAAAACATGTAGATATCGTCATAAAACTAGCATGGAACATAAGAAATTATAGATACGTTGGAGACGTATCAAGCATCCCCAAGCTTAGTTCCTACTCGCACTCGAGTAGGTAAACGATAACAAGGATAATTTCTGAAGTGACATGCTATCAACATGATCTTGATCAATACTATTGTAAAGCATATGAGATGAATGAAGTGATTCGAAGCAATGGTAAAGATAATGATTAAACAACTGAATCATATAGCAAAGATTTTTCATGAATAGTACTTTCAAGACAAGCATCAATAAGACTTGCATAGGAGTTAACTCATAAAGCAATAAATTCTTAGTAGAAGGTTTTGAAGCAACACAAAGAATGATTAAGTTTCAGCAGTTGCTTTCAACTTCAACATGTTTATCTCATGGATATGTCTCATGGATAATTGTCAACACAAAGTAATATGGTGAATGCAAATAAGCAAGTATGTAGGAATCAATGCACACAGTTGATACAAGTGTTTGCTTCTAAGATAGATAGAAGCAGGTAAACTGACTCAACATAAAGTAAAAGAAAGGCCCTTCGCAAAGGGAAGCATGGATTACTATTTTTGTGCTAGAGCTTTTCATTTTGAAAACATAGAAACAATTTTGTCAACGGTAGTAATAAATCATATGTGTTATGTATAAGACATCTTATAAGTTGCAAGCCTCATGCATAGATTACCAATAGTGCTCGCACCTTGTCCTAATTAGCTTGGATTTACATGGATTATCATTGCATAACATATGTTTCAACCAAGTGTCACAAAGGGGTACCTCTATGTCGCCTGTACAAAGGTCCAAGGAGATAGATCGCATTTTATTTCTCGTTTTTGATAGATCTCAACTTAGGACATCCATACCGGGACAACATAGACAACAGATAATGAACTCCTCTTTAATGCATAAGCATTCAACAACAGATAATATTCTCATAAGAGATTGAGGATTAATTGTCCAAACTGAAACTTCTACCATGATTAATGGCTTTAGTTAGCGGCCCAATGTTCTTCTCTAACAATATGCATACTCAAACCATTTGATCATGATTAATCACCCTTACTTCAGACAAGACGAACATGCATAGCAACTCACATGATATTCAACAAAGGTGAAATAGTTGGTGGCGTCCCCAGAAACATGGTTACCGCTCAACAAGCAACTTATAAGAAATAAGATACATAAGCTACATATTCTTTACCACAATAGTTTTTAAGGCTATTTTCTCATGAGCTATATATTGCAAAGACAAGGAATGAAATTTTAAAGGTAGCACTCAAGCAATTTACTTTGGAATGGAAGAGAAATACCACATAGTAGGTAGGTATGGTGGACACAAATGGCATAGTATTTGGCTCAAGGATTTGGATGCACGAGAAGTATTCCCTCTCAGTACAAGGCTTTGGCTAGCAAGGTTGTTTGAAGCAAACTCAAGTATAAACTGATACAACAAAACTTACATAAGAACATATTGCAAGCATTATAAGACTCTACACTGTCTTCCTTGTTGTTCAAACACCTCACCAGAAAATATCTAGACTTTAGAGAGACCAATCATGCAAACCAAATTTCAACATGCTCTATGTAGTTCTTCATTAATAGGTGCAAAGTACATGATGCAAGAGCTTAAACAGGATCTATGTGAGAACAACAATTGCCAAGTATCAAATTATTCAAGACAATATACCAATTACTACATGAAGCATTTTCTGTTTCCAACCATATAACAATGAACGAAGCAGTTTCAACCTTCGCCATGAACATTAAAAGTAAAGCTAAGAACACCAGTGTTCATATGAACGAGCGGAGCGTGTCTCTCTCCCAAACAAGCATGAACTTATTCAGAGAATGAAAATAACAAAACGAAAATAAAAGCACACAGACGCTCCAAGTAAAGCACATAAGATGTGACGGAATAAAAATATAGTTTCACTAGAGGTGACCTGATAAGTTGTCGATGAAGAAGGGGATGCCTTGGGCATCCCCAAGCTTAGATGCTTGAGTATTCTTGAAATATGCAGGGATGAACCACGGGGGCATCCCCAAGCTTATACTTTTCACTCTTCTTGATATATTGTATCATCCTCCTCTCTTGATTCTTGAAAACTTCCTCCACACCAAACTCAAAACAAACTCATTAGAGGGTTAGTGCATAATCAAAAATTCACATATTCAGAGGTGACACAATCATTCTTAACACTTCTGGACATTGCACAAAGCTACTGAAAGTTAATGGAACAAAGAAATCCATCCAACATAGCAAAACAGGCAATGCGAAATAAAAGGCAGAATCTGTCAAAACATAACAGTCCGTAAAGACGAATTTTTATGTGGCACTTAACTTGCTCAGATGAAAATGCTCAAATTGAATGAAAGTTGCGTACATATCTAAGGATCACGCACGTAAATTGGCAGATTTTTCTGAGTTACCTACAGACGGGGCTGCTAAATTTCGTGACAGCAAGAAATCTGTTTCTGCGCAGTAATCCAAATCTAGTATCAACCCTACTATCAAAGACTTTACTTGGCACAACAATGCAATAAAATAAAGATAAGGAGATGTTGCTACTGTAGTAACAACTTCCAAGACACAACAAAACAGTAGCAAAATAAAACATGGATTATCTCCCAAGAAGTGCTTTCTTTATAGCCATTAAGATGGGCTCAGTAATTTTAATGATGCACTCGCAAGAAATAAGAGTTGAAGCAAAAGAGAGCATCAAAAGCACATAAGAAACACTTTTAAGTCTAACCCACTTCCTATGCATAGGAATCTTGTAAATAAACAAGTCATGTAAGCATAATGCAATAAGCATATGAAGGCAACACAAGTGCAACTTCAAGATTCTCAACATAAAGAGGGGAAACTTAATATTATTAAGATGCATATAGCCATGTTTCCCTCTCTCATAATAACTTTCAATGGCATCATGAACAAACTCAACAATATAACTATCACATGAAACATTCTTATCATGAGCTACATGCATAAAATAATTACTACTCCCAACATAAGCATAGTCATTCTTATTAATTGTAGTGGGAGCAAATTCAACAAAGTAGCTATCATTATTATTCTCATCACCATAATCATCAAATATAGGAGGCATAGTATAAACTTTATCCTCCATAGTAGGTGGCACCAAAATATCACTATCATTATAATCATCATAAATGGGAGGCAAAGTATCATCAAAGTAAATTTTATCCTCCATGCTTGGGGGACTAAAAATATCATGCTCATCAAAACCAGCTTCCCCAAGCTTAAATTCTTCCATAGCATTAGCAACAATGGTGTTCAAAGCATTCATACTAATAACATTGGCATTATCATGCATATAAAGTTTCATAGGTTTTTTAATTTTCTCTTCAAACACCTCATGTCCTAACTCAAGATAAATACTATAAAGATCTCTAATATTTTTGTTGTTTTCCATTAAGCCTAACTAGTGAAAACAAGAAACAAAAAGATGCAATTGCAGGATCTAAAGGAAATAGCTTTGAGCACTCACAAACCGGCAACAGTGCTAGGCAATAGCTTAGTAGTCGGAGGATGTGAATACCTTTTACCTTACCTCCCCGGCAACGGCGCCAGAAAATAGCTTGATGTCTACGCACGCTTCTATTCTTGTAGACAGTGTTGGGCCTTGATGTCTACGGGTGCTTCTATTCTTGTAGACAGTGTTGGACCTCCAAGAGCAGAGGTTTGTAGAACAGCAGCAAGTTTCCCTTAAGTGGATCACCCAAGGTTTATCGAAATCAGGGAGGAAGAGGTCAAAGATATCCCTCTCATGCAACCCTGCAAACACAAAGCAAGAAGTCTCTTGTGTCCCCAACATACCTAATAGGTGCACTAGTTCGGCGAAGAGATAGTGAAATACAGGTGGTATGAATAACTATGAGCAAGAGTAACGGCGCCGTGAAAAGTGCTTGCCGGCGTGTGGTTGATGGTGGTAATATTGCAGGAAGTACGAGATGCAAGAAAACAAGAAACAAGCAGCGATAGCGATATTTAGGAACAAGGCCTAGGGATCATACTTTCACTAGTGGACACTCTCAACTTTGATCACATAACGGAATAAATAAATAGATGCTAGACTCTACACTCTCTTGTTGGATGATGAACACCACTAATCGTGTAGGATTACACGAACCCTCAATGCCGGAGTTAACAAGCTCCACAATATTCAATGTTCATATTTAAATAACCTTAGAGTGCATGACAGATCAACATAACCAAACCAAGTACTAAAATAGCATGCACATTGTGACCTTCACGCTACGAAAGGAGGCATAGATCACATCAATACCATCATAGCAATAGTTAACTTCATAATCTACAAGAGATCACAATCATAGCCTACACCAAGTACTACACGATGCACACACTGTCACCATTACACCGTGCAGGAGGAATAAACTACTTTAATAACATCACTAGAGTAGCACACAGATAAATTGTGATACAAAACACATTGCAATCATAAAGGGATATAAATAAGCACTTCACTATGCCATTCATAACAGTGAATAAGTATTCTGTGAAATATAGCCTAAGAGACTCACACGGTGCACACACTGTCACCTTTACACACGTGGGACAAGGAGTCTCCGGAGATCACATAAGTAAAACCCACTTGACTAGCACAATGACATCTAGATTACAAGCATCATCATATGAATCTCAATCATGTAAGGCAGCTCATGAGATTATTGTATTGAAGTACATAGGAGAGAGATGAACCACATAGCTACCGGTACAGCCCTTAGCCTCGATGGAGAACTACTCCTCCTCACGGGAGACAAGCAGCGTTGATGAAGATGGCGGTGGTGTCGATGGAGGAGCCTTCCGGGGCACTTCCCCGTCCCGGCGGCGTGCCGGAACAGAGACTCCTGTCCCCCGCATCTTGGCTTCGCGATGGCGGCGGCTCCGGAAGGTTTTCTCTCGGTTTCGTCGAACGTGATAGGGTTTTCGGGACGGAGACCTTAAGTAGGCGGAAGGGCAGCCTCGGAGGGGGCTCGGTGGGCCCACACACTAGGGGGCGCGGCCCCTCCTCGGCCGCGCCGGGGTGGCGTGTGGGGCCCCCGGGGCTTCCCTCCGGCGGCTCTCGGGTGTTCCGGAAGCTTCGTCCAATTATAAGACTCGGGCGTTGATTTCGTCCAATTCCGAGAATATTTCCTTACTAAGATTTCTGAAACCAAAAACAGCAGAAAACGAGAACCGGCCCTTCGAGCATCTCGTCAATAGGTTAGTTCCGGAAAACGCATAAATATGACATAAAGTATGCATAAAACATGTAGATATCATCAATAATGTGGCATGGAACATAAGAAATTATCGATACGTCGGAGACGTATCAGCATCCCCAAGCTTAGTTCCTGCTCGTCCCGAGCAGGTAAACGATAACAAAGATAATTTCTAGAGTGACATGCCATCATAACCTTGATCATACTATTGTAAGCATATGTAATGAATGCAGCGATCAAAACAATGGTAATGACATGAGTAAACAAATGGATCATATAGCAAAGACTTTTCATGGATAGTACTTTCAAGACAAGCATCAATAAGTCTTGCATAAGAGTTAACTCATAAAGCAATAAATCAAAGTAAAGGTATTGAAGCAACACAAAGGAAGATTAAGTTTCAGCGGTTGCTTTCAACTTATAACATGTATATCTCATGGATATTGTCAATGTAAAGTAATATAACAAGTGCAATATGCAAGTATGTAGGAATCAATGCACAGTTCACACAAGTGTTTGCTTCTTGAGGTGGAGAGAGATAGGTGAACTGACTCAACATAAAAGTAAAAGAGAGGCCCTTCACAGAGGGAAGCTTTGATTGCTATATTTGTGCTAGAGCTTTGGTTTTGAAAACAAGAAACAATTTTGTCAACGGTAGTAATAAAGCATATGTATCATGTAAATTATATCTTACAAGTTGCAAGCCTCATGCATAGTATACTAATAGTGCCCGCACCTTGTCCTAATTAGCTCGGATTACCGGGATTATCGCAATACACATGTTTTAACCAAGTGTCACAAAGGGGTACCTCTATGCCGCCTGTACAAAGGTCTAAGGAGAAAGCTCGCATTGGATTTCTCGCTTTTGATTATTCTCAACTTAGACATCCATACCGGGACAACATAGACAACAGATAATGGACTCCTCTTTAATGCATAAGCATGTAGCAACAATTAATGTTCTCATATGAGATTGAGGATATATGTCCAAAACTGAAACTTCCACCATGATTCATGGCTTTAGTTAGCGGCCCAATGGTCTTCTCTAACAATATGCATGCTCTAACCATTAAATGAGTGGTAAATCTCCCTTACTTCAGACAAGACGAACATGCATAGCAACTCACATGATATTCAACAAAGAGTAGTTGATGGCGTCCCCAGGAACATGGTTATCGCACAACAAGCAACTTAATAAGAGATAAAGTGCATAAGTACATATTCAATACCACAATAGTTTTTAAGCTATTTGTCCCATGAGCTATATATTGCAAAGGTAAAGAATGGAAATTTTAAAGGTAGCACTCAAGCAATTTACTTTGGAATGGCGGAGAAATACCATGTAGTAGGTAGGTATGGTGGACACAAATGGCATAGTGGTTGGCTCAAGGATTTTGGATGCATGAGAAGTATTCCCTCTCGATACAAGGTCTAGGCTAGCAAGGTTATTTGAAACAAACACAAGGATGAACCGGTGCAGCAAAACTCACATAAAAGACACATTGTAAACATTATAAGACTCTACACCGTCTTTCTTGTTATTCAAACTCAATACTAGAAATTATCTAGACTTTAGAGAGACCAATTATGCAAACCAAATTTTAGCAAGTTCTATGTATTTCTTCATTAATAGGTGCAAAGTATATGATGCAAGAGCTTAAACATGAGCACAACAATTGCCAAGTATCAAATTATCCAAGACATTTTATCAATTACCACATGTATCATTTTCTGTTTCCAACCATATAACAATTAACGAAGCGGTTTCAACCTTCGCCATGAACATTATGAGCTAAGAACACATGTGTTCATATGCAACAGCGGAGCGTGTCTCTCTCCCACGCAAGCATTTATTCAAACAAAAACAAAAACAAACAAACGCTCCAAGTAAAGTACATAAGATGTGACCGAATAAAAATATAGTTTCAAGAGAAGAAACCTGATAATTTGTCGATGAAGAAGGGGATGCCTTGGGCATCCCCAAGCTTAGATGCTTGGGTCTTCTTGAAATATGCAGGGATGAACCACGGGGCATCCCCAAGCTTAGACTTTTCACTCTTCTTGATCATAGTATATCATCCTCTTCTCTTGACCCTTGAAAACTTCCTCCACACCAAACTCGAAACAAACTCATTAGAGGGTTAGTGCATAATCAAAATTCACATGTTCAGAGGTGACACAATCATTCTTAACACTTCTGGACATTGCCCAAAGCTACCTGGAAGTCAATGGAACAAAGAAATCCATCCAACATAGCAAAAGAAGCAATGCGAAATAAAAGGCAGAATCTGTCAAAACAGAACAGTCCAGTAAAGACGAATTTTATTGAGGCACCAGACTTGCTCAAATAAAAATGCTCAAATTGAATGAAAGTTGCGTACATATCCGAGGATCACTCACGTAAATTGGCATAATTTTCTGAGTTACCTACAGAGAATTAGGCCCAGATTCGTGACGAGCAAGAAATCATGTTCTCGCGCGAGTAATCCAAATCTAGTTTCAACCTTACTATCAAAGACTTTACTTGGCACAACAATGCAATAAAACTAAGATAAGGAGAGGTTGCTACAGTAGTAACAACTTCCAAGACTCAAAATAAAAAACAAAATTACTGTAGTAAAATAAACACATGGGTTATCTCCCAAGAAGTTCTTTCTTTATAGCCATTAAGATGGGCTCAGTAGTTTTAATGATGCACTCGCAAGAAATAGTAGTTGAAGCAAAAGAGAGCATCAAGAAGCAAATTCAAAACAAATTTAAGCCTAACATGCTTCCTATGCATATGAATCTTGTAAATAAACAAATTCATGAAGCATAATGCAACAAGCATAGAAAGATAAAACAAGTGCAGCTTCAAGATTTTCAGCAAAAAGAGAGGTGTTTTAGTAACATGAAAATTTCTACAACCATATTTTCCTCTCTCATAATAATATCCAGTAGCATCATAAGCAAACTCAACAATATAACTATCACATAAATCATTCTTATCATGAGTCTCATGCTTAAAATTATTACTACTCCCAACATAAGCATAGTCATTCTTATTAATTGTAGTGGGAGCAAATTCAACAAAGTAGCTATCATTATTATTCTCATCATCAAATATAGGAGGTATATTGTAATCATAATCAAATTTATCCTCCATAACAGGCGGTACTAAAAGACTACTATCATTATAATCATCATAAATAGGAGGCAAACTATCATCAAAGTAAATTTTCTCCTCAATGCTTGGGGGACTAAAAAGATCATGCTCATCGAACCAGCTTCCCCAAGCTTAGAACTTTCTATATCATTAGCAACAATGGTATTCAAAGTGTTCATACTAATATGTTTCATGGGTTTTTTAATTTTCGCATCAAACCATCCATGTCTTAAATCAGGAAATAGAATAAGAAACTCATTGTTGTCCATTATGCCAAACTAGTGTAAACAAGAAACAAAAAGATGCAATTGCAGGATCTAAAGGAAATAGCTTCGAGCACACACACAACGGCAACGAGAAAAGTACTTAGTTACCCGGGACCGGAGTATGAGTGCCTTTTACCTTTCCTCCCCGGCAACGGCGTCGGAAAAGTGCTTGATGTCTACGGGTGCTTCTATTCTTGTAGACAAGTGTTGGGCCTCCAAGAGCAGAGGTTTGTAGAACAGCAGCAAGTTTCCCTTAAGTGGATCACCCAAGGTTTATCGAACTCGGGGAGGAAGAGGTCAAGGATATCCCTCTCATGCAACCCTGCAACCACAAAGCAAGAAGTCTCTTGTGTCCCCAACACACCTAATAGGTGCACTAGTTCGGCGAAGAGATAGTGAAATACAGGTGGTATGAATAACTATGAGCAGTAGTAACGGCGCCAGAAAAGTGCTTGCTGACGTGTGGTTGATGGTGGTAATATTGCAGGAAGTACAGATGCAGTAAAACAGTAAACAAGCAGCGATAGCAGTATTTAGGAACAAGGCCTAGGGATCATACTTTCACTAGTGGACACTCTCAACTTTGATCACATAACAGAATAAATAAATAGATGCTAGACTCTACACTCTCTTGTTGGATGATGAACACCACTAACCGTGTAGGATTACACGAACCCTCAATGCCGGAGTTAACAAGCTCCACAATATTCAATGTTCATATTTAAATAACCTTAGAGTGCATGACAGATCAACATAACCAAACCAAGTAGTAACATAGCATGCACACTGTGACCTTCACGCTACGAAAGGAGGCATAGATCACATCAATACCATCATAGCAATAGTTAACTTCATAATCTACAAGAGATCACAATCATAGCCTACACCAAGTACTACACGGTGCACACACTGTCACCATTACACCGTGCAGGAGGAATAAACTACTTTAATAACATCACTAGAGTAGCACACGGATAAATTGTGATACAAAACACATTGCAATCATAAAGAGATATAAATAAGCACTTCACTATGCCATTCATAACGAGTGAATAAGTATTCTGTGAAATATAGCCTAAGAGACTCACACGGTGCACACACTTGTCACCTTTACACACGTGGGACAAGGAGTCTCCTGGAGATCACATAAGTAAAACCCACTTGACTAGCATAATGACATCTAGATTACAAGCATCATCATATGAATCTCAATCATGTAAGGCAGCTCATGAGATTATTGTATTGAAGTACATAGGAGAGAGATGAACCACATAGCTACCGGTACAGCCCTTAGCCTCGATGGAGAACTACTCCCTCCTCATGGGAGACAGCAGCGTTGATGAAGATGGCGGTGGTGTCGATGGAGGAGCCTTCCGGGGGCACTTCCCCGTCCCGGCGGCGTGCCGGAACAGAGACTCCTGTCCCCAGATCTTGGCTTCGCGATGGCGGCGGCTGCGGAAGGTTTTCTCCGGTTTCGTCGAACGTGATAGGGTTTTCGCGACGGAGACCTTAAGTAGGCGGAAGGGCAGCCTCGGAGGGGGCCCGGTGGGCCCACACACTAGGGGGCACGGCCCCCTCCGGACGCGCCGGGGTGGCGTGTGGGGCCCCCGGGGCTTCCCTCCGGCGGCTCTCGGGTGTTCCGGAAGCTTCGTCCAATTATAAGACTCGGGCGTTGATTTCGTCCAATTCCGAGAATATTTCCTTACTAAGATTTCGAAACCAAACACAGCGAGAAAACAGAACCGGCCCTTCGGCATCTCGTCAATAGGTTAGTTCCGGAAAACGCATAAATATGACATAAAGTATGCATAAAACATGTAGATATCATCAATAATGTGGCATGGAACATAAGAAATTATCGATACGTCGGAGACGTGTCAGGCCTCCAAGAGCAGAGGTTTGTAGAACAGCAGCAAGTTTCCCTTAAGTGAATCACCCAAGGTTTATCGAACTCAGGGAGGTAGAGGTCAAAGATATCCCTCTCAAGCAACCCTGCAATTACAATACAAGAAATCTCTTGTGTCCCCAACACACCTAATACACTAGTCAGATGTATAGGTGCACTAGTTCGGCGAAGAGATAGTAAAACACATGTGGTATAGATGATGGTAATATTGCAGGAAGTAAAGATGCAGTAAAACAGTAAACAAGCAATGTTTGCAGTATTTGGAAATATGGCCTAGGGATCATACTTTCACTAGTGGACACTCTCAACATTGATCACATAACTGAATAAACAAATACTACTTTCTCTACACTCTCTTGTTGGATGACAAACACCATTCATTGTGTAGGGCTACAAGAGCTCCCTCAAGCCGGAGTTAACAAGCTCCACAACATTCGGTGTTCATATTTAAGTAACCTTAGAGTGCATAATAGACCATTGCAATTATACTGAGTACTAACATAGCATGCACACTGTCACCGTCGAGGCTATGAAAGGGGAATAGATCGCATCAATACTATCATAGTAATAGTTAACTTCATAATCTGCAAGAGATCACAATCATAGCTTATACCAAGTACTTCATGATGCACACACTGTCAACATTACATCATGGAGGAGGAATATACTACTTTAATAACATCACTAGAGTAGCACATAGATGATATTCAACTAGATCACAAAGCTCATGATCACATAAAGATCACAAGGGAGAGAGAGATGAACCACATAGCTACCGGTACAGCCCTTAGCCTCGGGGGAGAACTACTCCCTCCTCATCATAGGAGACAGCAGCGTCGATGAAGATAGCGGTGGTGTCGATGGAGATGCCTTCCGGGGGCAATTCCCCGTCCCGGCGGCGTGCCGGAACAGAGACTTCTGTCCCCCGAAACGGAGTTTCGCGATGGCGGCGGCGTCTCTGGAGCCTTTCTGGAGTTTCGTCAATTGGTATATGGGCGAAGAGGCGGCGCAAGAGGGGCACCAGGGCGCCCTCCCCACCTGGTGGCGCGGCCAGGCCTGGGCCCGCGCCCAGGTGTGGTGTGGGGCCTCCCTGGCCCGCCTCCGACTATCCTTCGATGATCTGGAACCTTCCGGGAAAAATAAGATATTTGGTCTTTGTTTCGTCGAATTCCGAGAATATTGTCCGAACAGCCTTTCCGGAACCAAAAACGAGCGAAAACGGAACCGGCACTTCGGCATCTTGTTAATAGGTTAGTTCCGGAAAATGCATCAAAACGATATAAAGTATGGATAAAACATGTAGATATCGTCATAAAACTAGCATGGAACATAAGAAATTATAGATACGTTGGAGACGTATCAGAGCGGCATTGGTAAGCCGGCGCACTGCTATGTGACTCCAAATACTTCGCCGATGATCAATGCATACGCCCAAGGATTTTCGGCACCGATTTAGGATGAAAAAGGAGATGTTCATGAAGATTATGTTCGGCGTCAGGGGGTATGACACATAGTTCATGTGCAAGAAAGACTGCACCGGCTTGTGGGGGTTCTCATCAGTTCAAAAGTGCACGGCTGCTATGCATTGTCTTGCATACGGAGCTCCTCCAGATGCAGCTGATGACTATCTGCACATAGCCGAGTCGACATGGTTCGAGAGTGTCTACATGTTTTGCAGGCTAGTGGTTGCAATGTTTAGCCAAACTATTTGAGGTTGCCATATGAAGACGATACAACTCGGATCCTGGCATGAAATGAAGCGAGAAGTTTTCTTAGGATGCTCCGGAGTATCAACTTCATGTGCTGGGTTGGAATAATTTCCCATTTTCTTGGCAAGGACTGTACAATGGGCACCCTGAGAGTGCAGTGTCATACTTGAGGTAGTGTCTGACTATGAACTCTGAATTTGGCATGTTTTCTTTAGCATGACATGAAATCACAACAACATCAAGGTGTTGCAGCGCTCTCTAATGTTTGCAAGGCTGGCTGAGGCAAATGCTCCGCTGGTCAACTTTGAGATCAACGATCATGCATACAAAAAGGGATATTATCTAGGCAATGGTATCTATCCATAATATGGTTATATTTGTGAATACATTCTAGATCTTGCTTCGAAGAATGAATCTTATTTTGCGACATGCCAGTAAGCATGCCGCAGTATGTAGAGCGGGCATTTAGCGTGCTTCAGTAGCGTTTTGTCATTGTTCGGTACCCTGCTCTCACCCGGTTGAAGTCTCAAATGTGGGAGATAATGAACACTTGTGTGATCATGCACAACCGGATCATTGAGAGTGATCACGATGTACTAGCGGATGATGACCATCCATTTGATTTTTAGGGACCTCTTCCTGAGGTTGAGCATGTACCAGTCCACTTTATTGCTTTTCCCCGTATGAATGAAGAAATTCGAGATGCATGTGTTATTACTCAACTATAAAATAATCTAGTTGAGCATTTGTAGCTTCGGAAAGGAAATCGCATGATTTCAGTGCAATTTATTCTTACTCATGTACGAATAACTTAATTTATTTGTTTGTACTACTCGAGTAAAATAATTTGTTTATTTTAACATTGTAAAAGTATTGGTTAAATTGTTGAAACTATGTAAAAAAAATGTTGTCAATTTGGTCCAAAAAAGAAAAAAAAGGAAGCCAACGTCAGGACGTGCCATTCTTGAATGGTCCTCACTAAGAGCAGATGCCGACGCGCTCCATATAGCACTGTCGATGCACTCCATATATAGCACTGATGCCTATTTAAGATGCAACTGTGGAGATGGAAAATTTCAAATGAAGGCCGAGCTACACGTAGCTTTTTATTTGCAAACATTCATAATTTCTGTTTCGAAGTTTCAAAAAATCCGAAATATAATTCTAAAGATACCTAATGATATGTACTACTCTCTCTCCGTTCCTAACGACTCAATTCTGTCTAGATACGGATGTATATAGACATGTTTTACCTATAACTACATCTGAATAAAATCTCAATACAAGCTGCTTCATTTCATATTCTTAGATGTGCATATGACTCAATCCTTTGGGTGCGGGAAACTGGCCGGGGGCAAGCTTGAGCGCCTCGCTGGTTCCCTCCATTTCGGGTGAGTGAGTTCCAGGTTGGCGAAACCGTATCATTGTCAGGGGGATCCGAGGTTGTCTCCCTTTTGTTGTTTACCGCGTGATGACTGATGAGTACCGCTGCAGTTGTTTGCCAGCACTCTCAGTCTCAGATCAAGGTGCGGTGCGCTGACCATCTGTTGTACACTTGTACTAAACTTCACACGAGGGCCAGGCTGTGGGTACGTACGTTCTTGGATTTCGACGCCATTGCTGTGCACGATTGAGTACCTCCTCGCCCCAATTGTTCCTTCTCAAAGGTGAAATCCTCCGTAGGTACTTTTGTTGTCCGTGTGCTGCCAGTGAGTTGGGTACGTAGCACTAGTTGGTTGTGCTTGTGCACGTCTATCAGGCCATCAGGGTATATAGAAACATGGATACTAAGGTATATTATTGGACAATTTTTGAGTGAGTTTAAAATGACACATGCACTAGCAGATTTAAGCATGCACATCAGATTAAGAACGTCTAGCGCACAGATTAGAATATGGTACTACAAATACTAGTGCAAGATAATAGATAAGAAGCACATACTACCTCTGTTTTAAGGAATAAGGCGTCCACGTTTTACGAGCTTTTTGTTTAACCAAGAATTACTTTAAATAGATAATGATTGTTTGTATAAAATTAGCATAATTAAAAAGTGCTTTTCAATACGAATCCAACGATACTATATACATATAATATAATCAAGATTTTATTGCTCAACTTTTATGGTCAAAGTTCGTCTTGAAATACGCATGTGCCTTATTCCTTAAAACGGAGGTAGTACATTGCGACTAGGAAGATCGCGCAACAGTTTTGTTGTTGAGGTTGGCCTGGGTATTATCGAGTTCACCGAATCCGCAGAGGTGGGCGCGATGTAAACCGGCGATGAAGAATTCAGACAAAGGTCTGCAGTGGCGTCTAGACACTTCTTAAAGATCTTATCGCCCATCTTGCGAAGCAGAATCTCAACTTATGGATTTCGGAGGCCTGCTCTCCCAAAACAGCACTACATACAATCAATAGGATGAGCAAGATTAGGTAGCAGAGCATCAAAAGGAAAATATTTTGAAAGAGAGACATAATGGAGTGGGCTAGATCTGTTTTATCTCTAGTCTCCTAGTATAGCATGGGAGGGGAGGCGCCGATCGAACCCACCACACACCGAATATGGACACGCACGCCGAAACGTATCTAACTAAGTTGCTGCACCAAGCAAAAAATTATTCTTTCACAAAATGGATTTCTAACTCGACCTCGATCCACTAAATGTGAAGCGTGTGCGTGCGATGAGTGGTGAGGCGAGGCAGCCGACATAGGAGTGTGTGTGAACTTCCTCTCTTCCAACTCACGTAGCGGAGCTGGAACAACGGTTTTTGGAAGCTGCTCCAAGTCACTTTCAACTAGCAATGAAGGACTAAAGCATCACCACTAACGCTCCTCAAATAGGCACCTGCAGATGCATCGATAGTGCCCTATTATGGATGCTGGAACAACCTCCCTAGATATAGGGAGGGGTTACACACACTCGCGACCCCTATATGGCGACCAACATAATAATATATTATAAAAAACTTCATGTATAATATGGCGGTTGAAGCGGCTAGAGTTAAGGTCGTCGAAGCGGACGATCTCCGCCTCCCATTCGTGTTGGAAGAGGCAAAGCCACACTCCGGGCTGTTCGGCGCCCAAGTTGGGTCCCGCTGCGAAGGCCGCCCGACGTTGCACGATGAGCGAGTGGAGCTCCGCTCCATCCGGTAACGGTGAAATGGCCGGCACATAGCCGCAGTTTGACATATGGTGCAGCACCACCACCTCCTCTAGATTGAGGTTGTGCGGGTGGTGTGCAAACTAAACAGTCCTTGCCGCTTATATTGATGCCGTCAGCTTCGTGGTTGTGCACCATTGGGTTTTTTGGCGAGGGGTGAAGAGGTGAGACGGGCACATCGAGGAGCCCGACTTATAATAGAGGAGACCAGCATTTGCATTGAAGATAGTCAGGAAGCTATGCCGTCACCACATGGAACAAGGGCCTGCCTAGGGACCCGATGCATCCACTGAACGATGGCCCAACTTCTCCATGCGGTCATTAAAAACGAAGACATGTTGTTTCTCACCGGCACGGCGGCCGGCTCCAACCTCCAAATCCTATGTGACGAGGAGCGATGGTGTGCCCGTCCGACGCCTAGTCCGTAGAGGCTGGCACAGGATTGTCGGCTACTCTGTTAAGCTCGGATTACTGCCATCGGTTTATGAGGCGTCTTGGTGTAACCCAAAATTAAGGATTGTCCTAAACTCCTAATAAAATTATTGGACTTCCGGTGAAATTGCTCTAAACTTTGTCTCCCACATTTCTAAACTATCATACTACCTCTATTCCAAAGCTTAAGGTTTATATTACTTTTAAAAAGTTAAATCAAGTAAAATTTGATCAAAATTTTAGAATAAACTACCAACAAATATGATATTTTATAGATATCATATGAAAATATATTTATCATCTATTTAATAATATTAATTTTGTATTTTACATGTTAATAATTTTTTTGTGAAACCTTAGTCAAATTTTATGTAGTTTGACTTTCTAAAAATAATACTATAGGCCTTAGAGCATCTCCAGTCGCGTCCCCCAAACCGTCCCCCAAAGGGATTTGGGGCGCGCCGGACAAAAGAAGCGTTCCAGCCGCGTCCCCCAAAGCCCATTTTTGTCCAGCGCGGCCCGATACGGTGTCCGGCGCCCCGAGCCCGTCCCCGTCCCACAGGGGACGTTCCGGGGACGCCGGACACAACGAAAAGCGAGGCCAACCGACGCGGGCCCGACCCGTTGTAATATCCCAGGTTTAGAGGCAATAAAATGAGAGAACACCAAAGTGTGCATTGCATTCATGCATAGAAAATCCGGGGAATTTTCGCGCTTTCAAATAAAACTTACCACGATGAATCGAAGTTTCACTTGACTTGCTGGAATTGAAGTAGATCATCAAGTCAAGCGCTATAAACTTCACTCGTGATCTTTGCTAAACCTTGTTTTGGGTAGAGATGATTTGATCTATGGATTAGATCAAATGGAATTAGATTTAGAACAACACATTCTTTAAGAATCAAACCCTAACTTATTAACACTTAAAAGTTAGCAACTACCTTTGTGTGTAAATTAATTCACTTATAAATAAGTTAAATCACAGGGTCTAAAGTGCATAAAAGCCACACATTCTTGTTTAAATCATAACTTATTAAATACATGGAATATCATAAAACTAAATCCATTTACATTACGAATTATAGTTCAAACTATTTGAATCAAACTAACTATGAGTATTTTGAAACTCATATGACCATGCCTTGGTGAAATCAAACCCAACTATCCAAAATGTGAGGAATAACCTTCAACTTTAACTTTTTACCAATATAATAATGTAAATCCAATCAAATATGATATGATGACTCATCCACAATAATAAAACCATCCACATGATATTTAGTAGCAAATGCCACTTGGCTATCCAAAAATAAATCATATGAGAGGATAATCTCTATGCCATGTGGGGTGAAAATATCTACATGACTTGCTTTCCAAGCTTTGCCACCTCATGCTCAAAGGATTGCTATGGATGAGGGCATGACAACCAAGCACCTTACTCATCAAACCAAATCAAGAGTCACCACCTATGTGTCATGATACTAGAGCTTGCCCAAGCCTATAAATAGAGCCACACCTTTCATCCATTTGCTCATCAAGTACCATCATACATGGGCACAAACACATAGAGCCACTCCATATGAACTAGCTAGGATCAAGATGAAGAAGCTAGGAGGTGGAGGCATACCACAAGATGCGGGTTTATCGGATTTCCGAAGAACAAGTTACGAGAAGATACCAAGGTAGAATTCCTAGGCAAACCATCTATTTAGAGGATCATATCATCATCTCTTGAGTAGGACCTTAGGATATTCCAAGACATTGAGAAGTGAGAGAAGTTATAATACTAACCATAGCCATGTTCATACAAGAATATTAGAGAAGTACTAATCCTAGTTGTTCAAGTCAATATTTGATCTTAGAAGTGAGAACCCTATTTCAATAACAATACCTTAGCAAACCAATTCCATAATCATCACAACTTGGTATTAATTATAAACCCTAAGAATCTAGGATGAGTGTGATGAGAGGGATATTAAAGAGGGATTAGTGAGGAATGAGTGAATCTTGTCTAATGCATGATCATATCTTGTAGACCTAGATGATAAGTTAAACCATATGATTACTAGATCTCATCTATCACATAAAATAATAAGTATATCACTAGTAGTTAACCCCAGACCAATCCTCATGCCTTGAGTGGAGGAGTAACCCTAGCTAGCCAATTAAACATAACCAAGCTTATGCTTATATCCTAATCTTAGTTGTGTATCACATTGGTGCTCACTAATTAAACCCTAAACTACGTTTGAATTCCAACCCATGGATTAACTTGGATTATAATTAGAACCCTGCCATACCTCATGCCTATTGTTACTTCAAATAATGAAGCATTATCAAAACCCTAAACCTCTTCACATAGGATCCAATCCACCTAAAATATTGTTCCCTAACTTGTGTATCATAGATCACAAGTACACATTCAAGCTAGAAGTGCTAAGCAAGAGTCATAACCATAAAGTTATCCAACCATTTTCTTAAACCTTTAGAAGTAATCCTCCACATAAAATCATGAACCAATTCTATTCTCCTTTCCGGTTGTTAAACCCTAGTCATACCTAAGTTATATGTGAATAATCAATATGGTTAAGTACTTGCAAAATAAAATATGTTCACCATACACATGTTCTACATTCCAAATTATTTAAACGAGGTTTGATTCCTAAATTAAATAAGAGTTGAGATGAACTCTAAAATAATATCTATTTGAATTTTAACTTGTGCTTCATAAGAACTAAAATGAATCAATTATAAAATGGTTGTTTACAAACAAAACAATACAGGGAGAAACAGTATCAAATTGTTGATATTCAAATAATTTAGAACCTGCAAAACAAAACAGAATTCAATTTGAATTCAAACCGATAAATAAAAACAGAAATAAAAAAACAGAAATTTGAAAAAGAAATGGAGGGAAAACTTACCCGGCAGCCCGGCACCGCGGCAGCTTTAGCCCAACAGCAAGCCCACGTCGAGGCCCAGCCCACCAACAAAGCCACCCGAGTCCACCGTACCGTTTCGGCGAGGAAGAAAAGAAGCTCCGTCTTCTTCCTCGCAGACGACACGCCGGCGAGCACTGTGGCCACGTCCTCGTGGAGGATAAGCACGCCCCGGACTTCGCAGACGATCTCTGAACCCCGTACAAGCGTCTTCACGTCCATCTTATCTCCTATGCGTCCCGATTCGTGCCCAAATCATTCAACCACTCACCAACGCATCCCGGCCGTCTCCGCCACCGCGTCGCCGCTGTGGAGCTTCCCTCGCACTATAAAACCACCAGCAGCACCGCCAGGAAACCCTAGCATCTCGCCACCCCTTCATTCCCCCTCTAGCCCTCTCTATTCCTCAATCTCTTCCACTCACTGCCGCCGGAGTTGAGCACGAAATCGACGGTGGAGGTCAACCCGGAGCTCAGGAGGTGGTCGAGGAGATGCGCCTCGACGTCTTCGTTCAACTGATCAAGCCGAGCATCCAGGGGAGGTCTGAGTGCGGCCAATTTCAAGATCTTCTCCCGCGGTGCATCACCGGAATCGGTGAAGTTGAGGTCGATTCCGTCTCCAATCGACACCGGCGACTACCTAGGAAGCACCGGGGTGAGCGAGGGGCATCTCTAGACCTATTGTTTGCATCATTTAGTGACTTGTAGCTCGGTTTCACCATTCGACCGGCCGGCGCCGCCGCAGATATGCTCACCGGAGTAACTCCGGTGACCATTTGATGGTGCCGAGGGTACCGTTTCACTCGGAGTGAGGAGAGGATTCGAAAGCGCTAAGTTTTCTAGCCTCTGGGGTTCTCTGGTGCCTTTGCCATCGCTCACCGGAGCATCGCCGGCGTTCGTCCCGGCGAGGTGACGTGGCCGGTGGGTCTCCTAGTCTTTTGACTTGGTCCACGCCAACGTGGCGGTGGACGTGTCCATGGCCCACTAGTCAGTCACTGGGGTAGTAATAGACCGGGTACATTTAGTGTGTCTGCTTTTATTTCAAATTCCAGAAAATCACTGAAACTTTGCAAAATTATATAAAATCCATTTCAACTCAGAAAAATATGAATAATATATCAAAATGCTCACAAAAATGAACTCTATTCAAATAAAATATAAAACAAAAATGTGTGTCAAAATAAAATTTCACTTATTTTTAACCTTATTAGTTATGCCATTTCAATTATTTAAAATACAATTTGAATTCAAAAATTTGTGAAGTTTGAAAAATTAAATTTTAACTATTCAGTAACTAAGTAAAATGTTAAAATTAATTATATTTACCATATTTGCATTAACTTAATTATTAGTGGTAATTCATAAACTCTAATTGCAATTTACTATTTTCTATTTTTCTTTAAATAGTAATAATCAAGAAAATATTATAAACCAATATTATTTTGGTAAATCAAAACTTATTTACTTAAACATCTTTAGTTAACAAGTTAATTATTTCAAACCCTGATAACAATTATTAAACTCTGATTCTAAATTAAACCTAAATAAGAATTACCTAATTATTAATTCTTGTGGAAAATTAATAAAATGTGAAACCATTACTAATTTTGATTCAAAGTAATTAGTAACCACAACTCTATTTATCAATTATAATTTTAGAAGTTGTACCATAGTTAGAAACCCTAGTTTCAATTTAGTAAGACTTGGATCCCAGTATTTCATGTGATCATCCTAAATTAGTGCAACCCTAAAACCAAGGGGTTTAACCCATATGATTATATCCACTTCACCTTTAGATGTAGAAACTTAATAAACAACCAATGAATGCATGCTTATGATCCATTAGCATAAACCAAGTCACATGAGATTGTCATTTCATGTTTTTATTCTTAATTAAAACCTATATGATTCACTAGTATCACCTAGGTATAAATCCTAACTTGTTAATTGGATTAGTACCATTTATCATCAATCCTAGGTACCATACCATTAGGATTAACCTCAACCATCAAACCCTAGTTAAACCATGGTGAAAAACCCTAATACCAATCTTGTGTAGTAATGCACATCACATGCTCCTATTCCAACTCAACCCTACTTAGGAAATGATAAACCACTTAGCTGGGCAACCATTAGAGATTACTTAGTTAAGTAGTTGTGAAACCATAGTAAATCCTAATAGCTAATTTATAGAACCATCTTAAACAACCATTCTTTGATATGATGTATATGGGAAACCATAGTAATAACCTTACCAATACTTGTTGTATCTAGAACCAATTCTATTTAAGAACCCAACTAGTTCCTATTAGTGAAACTAAAGGAATCCAATAGTAAACCCTAGAAAGCCATAGCACCTATATATAGTAGTTCATATTCTTATTTTAACATGTTCTTCAAAAGTTATTCTTTTGAAGTACAAGTGTCAATCAAACCTTAGAAGCCCAATACTTCTTTGAAATACTAAATATTTCTTTAACAACATGTTCTTCAAAAGTTATTCTTTTGAAGTATAATATAAGTAATCATCAACCATGTCCTGTAAAACTTAAAATTGACAACTGTTCTTCACATATTATTCCACTACTATTCTTTATGTATGATTGTTATGATGTCTTATATCACTTGGTTATGATGCTAATATAACCAAACCCTAATAAGAACCTTGTTTGAGAATCATTCTAAAAGTGCAACCAACCCTAAAGAAATCTTTACAACTCATACAACCTAAATCATCGAGGTTAGGCTACGCTCGGGACGATTGCATCTCATACTATGCATTATAGCATCTTTGCCAGTTCTTTAAACATTGTCCTTACCGGACGATGATGGTATTTCAGCATTTGGAGTTCTCACGTATCGAAGCTTTTGCCTGCATAATCTTGCGAGTCAAGAAAGGCAAGTTCATCGCTTGCTCATGTCATTTGATTATTTTTATCAAACTATATGCAAAGTACTATACTTATCACTCATGCATTGAAAAGCAAAATACTATTTTCCAATTATGAATATGACTATGTGGTGGGCAATGGAACCATGGTATGTGTTGATATGGTGGAGGTTCCATTGCAATGGGTTATATCACCCTAGGATTAATTACCAATGCCGTCCGGTGATTCTAGCGCCGTACATATCGCGTTGACCATAAGATCTATAATGGCTTCGGGGAAGTCAGCTGTATCTTTTCCCTTCGCACGCCAACGGATCGGAGAGACGGTGGGGTGCTTGGAGGCACTTGCCGCAATAGGTTGGGAAATCCTTTTAAATCCCCATCCATTAGTGATGTTAATCTCTTCGATCTATGAGGGATTGTCCGGAGTACACCATGAGTAAAGCCGTATTATCGGGGAAGTCTACTGGAGGTGTACGGTCGGACAAAAGGGTGGGTTTGCGGGGTCGCGGAGAAGGCGGTGATTGGCTTGGATCTTACACCGGCCCCACACCAAGGAAGTGTGGACGGGAAAGTACACCCGGTTGGTATCAAGGATAAGTTCTCTTATGGGAAAAGTAACGCACCTCCGCAGAGGATATTGAATTGTGATCTGTCACTCCCTGTTCGGGAAGGGAGCTGCGAACGCGGCGGAAAGGAACTCCACGAAGTTCTGGTCAACTCGTGAAGACCGACGGGCATAGTTTTCGAATAAAATAAACCTTTTGAAGAAATGTTTACGAAAACTTGCATTGGCCTATGACTTTCCGGTCTATGGCTGTAGCTAGTGCATGATACACATATTTCCTAATATGAACTTGCTGAGTACGCTCGTACTCATTCTATCTCGTTTGAACCCCCTTCTTAGAGCAATGCACCGAAGGAGAAACTACCGTGGAACTCGAAGACAAAGGAGTCAACTGCAACAAGATGAAGAATCCAATCAAAGAAGTCAATGGAGTCAACTCCTGCATCAGTTATTATGGAAACCTAGACTAGTAATAGAAGGGAACCTTTCCCAAATCATAGCACCTCAGTAGCTAGATTTCTATAGCAAGCCAAGTAGCTCTTAAGCTTGAGTTAGCAATAAGATAGACTACGAGTCGTTCTTCTGGAGCTTTATTTGAAATTTTACCTCACTGTAAAGTAGGAGGTTGTGTGGATCTTATGTAAACAGTTCGTGTGTACTTCTATAGACATACCTTGGACTCGCATATGTTTCTGTTGTACCACTCTGAGAGATGTAATATGAGTGGAACGGTGTTTCACTTGTGTTATGTCAACGACTTGTGTACTACACCATGCAGTGGTACGCTGGGTCATCACACCCGTCAGCGGCACGGAAGGCTAAAACCCCGTCGCCTACCTTTGGTCAAGCGACGTTAATGGCGTCCCTGTTTTCCCAGGCGACGCAGGGACGCGTCTCGTCGTGCATGGCCGCGTGGCCGTCCGCGTCGGAGTTATTGCGTGCAACCACCCGCTGCCGCCGCTGTTTTAAGACGCCCTGCGGTTATCGCCGCTCATAATCCTTCTCGTCGCCGCCGCCTCCCCCTCCCGGATCCTCTCCTCGCCGCTCAAAAATGTCGAGCTCGTCCTCCCGCAAGATCGCCGCGGCGAACGGCTTCGGACGCGGCAGCCTCACCGTGGTGGAGGCGTGGGCGCCGTACCACGCCCGGTATCCGGTCCCGCCGGACATGCGGCTGCCAAGCAGCGGCGGGCCGGAAGATGGCCGTGAACGGCATTGGCGTTCCGCCGCCGCCGAGCCGCGCACGCAGACAATGGCGGGACGCCAACAAGGCCCGTCGGGCTCAACTCACCGCCGAGGAGCGGGCGGATCCGACATGGGCGACCAAGGACAACGACGACCGGTGGGTCACGTACTTCAAGGCCAAGTACGACGTCGAGATGCACAAGCACCACCGGCCTCATCGGCGGGCCCAACAGCTCGGAACAGGGAAGGCCGCGTCCGTTCGGGGCGTTCCGGGCGCACCCTCGAGAACGTCATCCGCGGCCTCCGCAACGGCGCTCCAAGGCTGGAGATGCCGTCGCCGCCGCCGCCGTCTCCTCAATGGCAGCCGAGGAGGACGACGTACTCGTCCTCCTCGCACTCTTCTTCCTCGGGACCGGCCGCCGATCGACGCCGTCCCTCGTCGTACCGGTCGGCGCCGTACACCGTTCCCAAACGGGAGGTCAAGGAGGAGCCGGCGACGCCCCTCAACACGAGGCGTGGCGGTAGCGGCGGCGGGCGGCGGCAAGGAGGCGCGGCGGCGCCCTCCTCATCCCGAAGCCGAGGTGAAGGAGGAGCCGGAGGAAGCGCCGCAGGCGGCGGCTGCCGGCGAAGTACGAGCGGTAGCGAGCGGCTCATCGCCGGCGGCGACGACCCCGAGGACCGCCCGGGGCTGCGGGCGGCGTTCTTGGCGTCCATGGACGACAAGGACGCCCGGAGGGGCAACTCGGACGCGGCGATCGCCATGTCCATCCGCGACTCCGGCAAGCCGGTCGGTGGACCTCACCGACGACGGCGAGGCGGACCAAGCGGCTTGGTGAAGGACGAGCCCGTGGACGAGCCCGTCGACGAGCGCGTCAAGCGGGAGGTCGTCACCGACGAGATGTACAACTTCCGAGCGAGCACTACGACGCCTCCGGCCGCCGCAAGTGGTTCTAGATTAGGTTTAGTTTTAAAGTTAGTCAAATTTCGTTCGAATCTATATAAGTTTGGACGAATCTAATCGAATCTAGTTAAGTTTAAAATTTGCGAAATTTTGTTTGGGGGACGTGACTGGGGAGCGACGTCCCCCAAACGCGGCACGAATGAAACACGTCCCCCAAACGCTCAATCCGGCGCGATTTGGGGGACGGTTTGGGGGACGCGACTGGAGATGCTCTTAAGTTTTGAGATGGAGGTAGTATTAGATAAGCCTTAGCATTTGTCAGCCCGTATAACTTTTGGAGACGAGAAATGTCGTGCAAGCGAGGTAGTAGGCCAGTACTTTCCGTTCGTACCTTGTTCTCGCCTGACTCTTCCATTGTGCGGCGCCTGTGTATAAGTGCAGAGTCGTTGCTGACATTCCACGTTGGCGTAGTCGATCGACCGCTTCAATGTGAGTTAGTTGGGCGTCAGTTTTGGCAGCAGAGTGTTATCAATGGCAGCGTTGGACGGTTGGTGATCACCACCGGCACCGGCCGATCGAGTTTGCCAGTACGCCGTGCGCAAGTCAGGACGTACACCCGACCATGCATGCTTAATTCAATCGAGAATTCATGGAGCGTGGAATCAAGTCACAAGCGGCAAATCATTTGTTGCACCTATTGCTCTTCTGCTCTTGTTTAGGCGCCTAACTGTAGTTGACTTTCTTTGCTACCATGCGTTAAATACTGACGGTGTTTGACTAAACATGGTTAGTTGGTTGCTTACGAGACTGTACCACCAACTCTAACCTCAGCCAAAGACACGCATGTAGATCGAGGTAAGTACACCAAGAAAGCGGTTGTTAATTCTTGTGCCCTGGGAAGCGTCTAGGTGATATTACGCGTGTACGTTCCTCATGATCTTGTTCTTACGTGTGGTTCAACGAAGTTGACACGAACTGCTGTTTTGGGCCCGTCTATACTTGGCATTCAGCGGCCAGGCTGGAGCTTTGGCCAGGCAGGTCCATCGATCCGTTAAATGACAAGCCAATGACACTTCAATTTCTTTTATTCCACAGATATATATGTATAGTACTCCCTCCGGTCCTTTTTAATTGACTCAAATTTAGTACAATATTGTACTAAATCCGAGTCCATTAAAAGAGACCGGAGGGAGTAACTTGCAAGGTAATAATGTGCCTCCCACCAGAGATCTGCTGAAGCAGTCTTTGCTTCAAAAGGCCAAACACCAAAAGGGCAACCGCACATGCCAATGATCAGCCACAAAAGGTTATTCATCGATCATACCCTTTTGAGATTTTCGAATTAATCAGTACGGGGACTGCTTCATGTACTGTTTTGTTGAGCTGACAAGAAGAATAGGTGGCTCAGATTTGCTATGACCATGAGACCAGACTTGTGAAGTTTCATACTAGTGACGTCATACTTTAGAAAAACTTCTTAGTTAGAAATGGACAGTTTTGACAAATTCACCAAATTACACCCACTCTCTTGTCAAAACCTACCGCGAGGTAATTAAGTACTTAACAAAAATAATATTTTCCTCAATTAATTTGAAACTGAGATGGTACTTAACAGAAAAATAAAAATAAAAACAAGCGACCAGCTATCATTGTAAATTGAATTGTAGGCTCTTGCTCAAACGGTTTGAACATGCCTCCAAATTTAAACATGCCGTCGAAGCAAATGATTGTGCCTAGGGGCCTACGCTCCCATCATTGTTTAACAAGAGAACAAAAGATAAGTGAGGATCAAGGTCCATACATGGGCTACCCCAATATGGGGAGGCAGAAAAAGATCCACAATTCCACATGCGTTGCACCCCTGTCACAGTACCACATGGGACAAGATGCAACGGCTAGCTAGGGCACGATGCAATGGTTGATAAGATACATCTTATCTTAATATGTCACGTAATTTAGATATGATAATAAAGCATGATGTATAATGGGCTATTTTATAGTATTATCTCTATTAACTAGACATCATTAATTTATGGTGAGGAAAATTGCGCTAAAAGATCATCTCTTAATTAAAAGAAGATAACTTTTTTTTAATTTTCTCTTTTCTTCAGATCAGCGTTTATCCTACGTGGCACTACTAAGATATCACCATTGTACAACTTCGTATTAAGTACTATTCCGATTTGAAATGTTTGTTTTTTCTGACGGTCTTTAACTTTTTGTTGGAGGTCCAGAATATCTGAGAGTACAATTTCTTTAACCAAAACATGGTATCAGATTTTATGTTTATTTCACGATGTAATCCTAGTGAACACTGCGAGGTAAGCACCGAGCAGCGAAGTGTTCTGTCCAAATAGCGCGCTATAACAAAATAACGTGGGTCTAAAAATACGCTATTAGCATGTTATAGCGTGCTATTAACGCGAATAGCGCGCTATAGCGCCGAAATAGCGTAGCGTCGGCTCTCCAGATATGCTATAGCGTGCTATTAGCGTTGGAATAGGGCGCTATTTTTTTCCATGGTTCTGTCACTGACATCTTCATTGTATTTTTTTTAGACGGAAGGCTCGAAATGAGCCCGGCTTTGAATTAACAAAGCCATCAACCGGCTAGGAGTTACACCGAGAGTTACAACACACGCGCCAAGCGCACACCACAAATCACAACAAAGGACAACACAGAGAGGAAAGCCGAAGCACCCATTGATCCATGAAGAGGGAGCCTTGTCGTTTGTTGCACCGGAGCGATCGCGACCGTGTCCACGCCAACGCACCTCCACCGCACCAAGAAATGCACACGAGGGGAACTCAACGACGGGCCGGCCATCTAGCAGAGCTTGAGGAACCAAAGGAGGGGGGGTCTTGCGGCGACGCCTCCAAGAAGGTGAATGACGCAAGAATGCGTCATCGTCGTCGGCAGAGACAGAAGACCTGCAAAGTTTTCACCCAGACCCGAGAACCACCACCCATGGAGCTCGGGCTAGGTCCGGACCAAACATACAACATCATCCCCTGGCGTTGGGATAGACACACCGGCAACAGCTGCGACCGGACGCCGACCTAGCCGAGCCCCCAAGGCGCTAGGAAGGAAGTCGACCTACCGCAGCGAACCGTGTAAAAGTAGCCAAGCCGACGTTGCAAGAGGGCTGCGACACCGGCGAGAGGACACACGGTGCTCCACAAGACACTGCTAGAGAAGCTTACACGAAGCGAGGCCTCCAAGGGGCGAGCGAGGCGGAGGAACGAAATCCATCATTTCAATCAGGAGGGCCATCGTCGGGACGCCTTCAACAAGGGAACGACACCCGCAGGTGACGCCGTCGCCGGGGCAGGCCAGAGCCATGCGCAACTATCGCCGAGGTCCAAACCTAGATAGAAATTCCGGACGCCGTCGTGAGGACGTAGAATGAACAAGGCGGAGATCACAACCGCGCCTCCAACCTAAGTCGCGCTATGAGCTAGCCCCAGCTAGATTCGTCCGCAGGAAACACGTGCTGGCTGGCAGAATCCGGCCAAACCCAGATCTAGACGTCCAAGACCCTAGATTGGCGGCACCACGATGCACCATCCCCAACGCGCGAGCACACCTGCACAAGCACGACCAAAATTGGTCGGAGGGAGAACAGACCGCAGCCGCCGGAGTAGCTGCAATACTGAGCCGGCCCAAGGATCACGTCCCAGATAGCTAGCAAGGACGTCGCCCCAGCGACTCCAGAACGTCGCACACAGCGACGAAAGACAGCCGGCGAGAGGCAGTGGAGGTGGCGCACTGGACACACAGCCGCGCATCCCAGGCCACCCTCAGATCGAGAGGATCTGGCCGGACCCTACCAGGCCCGGATGCGGCCTCCGGCCAACCCGGGAGACCGGATCTAGCCGCGCCGACACCACCATCGACAACCGCCGTGCGAGCACACCGGAACGCGCTGGAGGTCCCGATGGGGAAGACACCTGTGTGGGAGCAGCTAGGCCCGCCCGGCCCAGACCTAGGCCCGCCGGCCCGGATCTGGCCGCCCACGGCTAGCGTGCCAAGCGACACCGGCGGACAGGGGCGGAGGAGCCACCCCGCGTCCCACCACCGCGCGGCCAACCGCGGCCGGAGCCGCGACGGCCATGGCCGGAGCCGGCGCCTTCCACCGCCGCCAGATCGAGCCCGCCCCGACGGGTCTTCTGAGCGCGCGAGGGAGAGGGAGGCCGCCGCCGCCAGCACCGCCCGGGGCTTTTCCCGGCGGCTCCCGCCGGCGGCGGCGACGAGGGAGGGAGGAGGAGGAGGGGCCGCGCGGGCGTGGGTGGTGGCGCCCCGGTCGCCCTCGGGGAGGCGACGGGAGCGGGGGAGCGGGGGGTGCCGGTAAGTTGGGATTGGAGGTGTTTGACAGTAGGCTGTTTACCTGCTGTACTCTTCATTGTATTTCCCCTTCCGTGTTCTTGTGTGGTGTTTTAGGGCATCTCCAACCGGGCGACCCATCCCGCGCCCGCGCGTCCGGATGGGTCGAAACGGACAAAAACGCGGCCCAGCGCGCGGACCCATCCCTAAAACGGATGGCCGCGGCGTCCGGGACGACCCAAACCCGGCCCAAATCTTGGCCGGGTTTGCGTGGCCGCGAACGCGAAAGGCTGGTCGCTCGCGTCCCTCCCCTTGTCCGCCCCGGCCCGCCCGTCCGCCACCCAAAACACAAGGCCGCCGCACACATCTCCCCACCCGCTCCGCCGCCACCCACGGACCGGCGATTTCGGAGCGCGTCGACGCCGGCCATCGTCGTCGAGACGCCGGCAAGCGGGCGGAAGCATAAGGCGAGGTCCCGCGCTGCTTTCGCCGCGTCGTAGCAGAGTCGGAGGACGCCGGCGCCGGCGTTGTTGTCCTCTCACCGTCGCGACACCTCCCGCCGTTCGCAGCTGCGCCGTTTCCGCCGGAGGTGAGCCCTCCTGCACCGTGTTTCCGGACCGCAAGTCGGCTGAGACGGCCATGGCTGCAGGTCCCTAGAGAAGCATTTGGATCGCCTCCGCTCGCGAGGTGTTCGTTCAAAAGCTCGAACTAATATGTGTCCCTTTTCGGATCATGGTGGACAGCGACGACGAGTACTACTTCAAGAACTTCATCGACACGTCGTCGGAAGAGGAGTCCGACGATGAATTTTTCACGGATGCTTGCGGTGCTCATCCACGAGCACATTGTCTCGCGGATCCCCGTGTTCCGGGGTCCTTGCCGGGGCGCGCGGCCGCCTTGGACCGCAAAAGAGAACGCGGCCACGACCAGCTCTACAACGACTACTTCCAACCCAATCCATTGTTCGTGCCGCACTTGTTTCGCCGTCGTTTTCGGATGAACATGCCGCTGTTCCGCCGGATAATGGATGGCGTCAAGATCTACGACGACTACTTCTGTGCGAAAGTGGATGCACTTGGCAAGGTAGGCCTCTCTTCGTACCAGAAATGCACGGCAGCGATTTATTTTGCGTTTTTCTAGTGAATTTACAAGAAAAACATACCATGGGGCGCCGCGACCCAAATCTGGCGCGTTGGGCGCAGCGCGCGACCCAAACGGACGCGCGGACGCGGGGCACCGTCCGCGCGTCCGCTCGGGCACGCAAACGGCCCAAAACGGACGGCCGTCGCGTCCGTTTGGGTCGCCCGGTTGGAGATGCCCTTAGATCGCGACTGAACAAAAGCGAAAAATCGCTAGCCCGCCGCACCGCTAGGGCCCACAATCGGACGATCAGGTCAGGTGGGCCCGGGTGTTTCAGGGCTTCGATTTGTGCATGCATGGGACGTGGACCCATCCTCAAGTGCAACAGATTCCGGTTAGCACGAGACCGAGATGCTGCTCTGTTCATTCATAGTCGCAGTGAGTTCGTTCCGTTCATCATCAGCGGAGCGAGCTATCAGCTGACAGAAGAACACGGCTATGATACGTCGCCACGTCGGTGATGCGTTGACTGAATCAGTTAGCTAGTAGAAGCCTGTTGTATATACAGAACACTCATACGATTCTGCCGTCTCCTGGTGCTATAAGGGCATCTCCAACCGGATGACCCAAACGGACGCGCTGGACCGTTTGTTTTGGGCCGTTTGGGTGGCCGTCCGGACACGCGGACAGCGGCCGTATCCGCGTGTCCGTTTGGGTCGCGCGCTGCACCCAACGCGCGGACTCATCACATAATGGGAGAAACACGAAAACAAAAGGAAAATGGCAAATTTAAACGATATTTGATTAAACATATGCCCTATTTTGGGCAAATTTGTACATAGCCCTATTTTGGGCAAATAACTAACAAAAGAAGCCCCTATATGGGTTTTTAAATTTAAACTAAAAATCCTCCATTAGGGTTTGGTCGGCGGCGCGGTGGCCGCCGGTGCGCCGCCTAGCCCCTGTGGGCGTCGTCGGCGTCGTCGTCGTCGTGGACGACGTTCCCGGACGGCGAGGCACTGTTGTGGCTCGACCGCGCCGGGGACTCCGGCCACGGAGACCACAGGGCCTCCTCCCAAGCCGAGTGGGGGTCCGGAGCGACCCGAGGATGCGGCGGCGCAAGGAGCCAGCGCCTCCTCCCCGAGGCGGCTGCCGCCTCTCTGCCAGGCGCGGCGCCCGGCCTCCCGGCGCCGCCGCTCCTCCGCGCGGCGCCCGGCCTCTCGGCGCCGCCGCTCCTCCGCGCGGCGCCTGGCCTCCTGCCGCCGCTGCTCCTCGCGGCGCTCCTCGTCGGCGCGGCGCCTGGCCTCCTCCCGCTGCGCCGCTTCCTCCTCCTCCCGTCGCGCCTAGCGGGCCTGGGCGTAGAGCTCCCAGAGCTCCGCTTCCTCCTCCGCCAGACGCGCCGCCTCCTCCATCTCGGACGTTCGAATGGCCGCATGGAGGTGCGGCCATTGAGCGTCCTCCTCCGCCGCCGAGATGAGCAGCGCGGCGCGGAGGTCCGGGTCCTCCTCCGAGGACTCGGGCTTGGCCTCGAGCAGCAGCGGCGGCGGTTGCGGCAATGCCGCGCCCCGCCGCGGGCGGCCTCTCCGATGTGGAGGCCGCCTCGGTTTCCGCACGATGGCCGCAGCGCCGGCGGTCGACACCGGCTGCTGCTCGCCTCGTCGTCGTTGGCTCCGGCGAAAACTCGCTTCGAGGCCATGGCGGCGGTTTCGCTGCGGGAGTGGAGTGGGGACTGGAGTGGAGGGCCAGATCCCCTCCAGTCCCCATTTAATACCCCCCCGGGTCACCGACAGGTAGGCCCAAAGGAGACGAGGCGTCGGACGCCCGGACGCGAGCGGACGGCGCGTGCCATCCGCGGCCACGCAAACCTAGCCCAGATTTGGGCCGGGTTTGCGTCGTTCCGGACGCCGCGGCCGTCCGCTTTTGCGGTGCGTCCCCGCGTTGGGCCGCGATTTTGTCCAGCTCGACCCATCCGGACGCGCGGGTGCGGGATGGGTCACCCCGTTGGAGATGCCCTAACCACCGGTACTGACGATGATCTGTAGCTAGGTTACCCGATAGATATTGAACTTTTGCTCCAACTTATTACTCCAAAACTTTTGTTCTCTCTCCAAAACTTATTAAAACAGGATAGAGTTTTTTTTAGTATTTGAGATCTTATTCGGTATTTGAAAGGTTATCTACGGTAACTAAAAATCCTGGCCTCATTCGAGATTTATTTCTCATCCATACCCAAAACCTAGACTGAATTACATGCTCCTACGTACTTGCTCACATACGACAGGAGGAGATGACTTAGCCTCTAAGTAAATATCCGTTTTGGAGCTACAAATTATCTGGTTAAAAGCACCGTGTGGGATACTCGTTCAATAATCTAACTATAGAGACAGCTCGTTTCTTTTTACAGGGTACTGACTAGCAAATTAGTATATTCTGATTTATACAGTCACGCTTTCATGCAGATGGAAGGTTGTACTCACCACGGGCTTGCTACACGGTCTTGAATTAGTGAATAGGAAAACTAGGAGTACATAATATTATCAGGGGCCGGCACAGGGTGACGTTTTTATTGGACTTGAAATTGCGCTGACGTTTTTTGGGCATGCTGGTGCGAGTCTATTTTAGCCGCGGGACTTCAAAAAGCTATCGAGGCCGCTATGGGACGTCCCGGTGGAGATGCTCTTAGGGCGCGTTTGGTAGCCTGGCCTCGCCTTGGCTCGCATCGGGCCAGCCATTTCTGGCCCGTTTGGTTACCTGGCCTCACCCGTATTGTTGCAGGAACCGCTTCTCAGAGCACCCTCGGGCCAGGCCTTGGAGGAACGCCCGGTTCGGCCGTTTCTAGCGAGTCACACCTGTTCCCGCAGAACTCGAGAACGTCGTGTTCCCGCAGAGTCACCGCGGAAGATGGTGCGAGCTCGCGCGGGACGGCGAAATCTCGGCGGGATGAATTCGGTCACCACGCTTGAAATTTTGCCACTGTATATAGGGACCGCTCTCTCACCGCCATATCCAAATCCCTCATTTTCCCCCATTTCGAGCTCATCCACCCTTCCCGATCTAGCGACATGGCCGACTCTTCCTCACCTGCACGGTCGTCGAGGCTTGCGGTGGCGATGGTGATTGTGGCGGCAGCTACTGGCCACTGATGGTCGTCTTCTTCCTCTGCGTCGATGACTTCGATTGTGGTAAGCTTCTGCAAACCCTAGCCTTGGATCTAGATCTTTTGGATACACAGGGGGTCTGAACGAATTCATTGTAGGACATTCCTTCGTCGCCGGTCGAGGTTGTGGAGGTTGTCCAGGTTTCATTTGACTCTACCACTTGGATGCGGGTGCTGCCTGCATCTTCGTTAGGGTCCCCTGCTTGTGGCTCCTCTGACTTTAAGGCTGCTCTTACTTTTTCTTTCTCTTCATTGATGTGGTAGTGCTTAAGGATGTAGATGTGATAGTGATAGTTCATTGATGTGGTACTTCTTAAGGATGTGGATGTGGTACTGGTAGATCATTGATATGGTAGTGCTTAAGGATGTGGATGTGGTAGTGGTAATTCATTGATCTGCTAGTGTTTGTCATGTATGTGATCATACCACTGGGCTCCCTTGATCTTTCTGCTCCTACTGTCAATGCTGAGCAATGTCTGATTTCAAGCAAACAAGCCATGATTTGAAAACCTGAGCTTTCAGAGTTCGTGCTCAACCGGTTGGTTCAGCTCGTCCGTTGCGACGTCTATTTCAACAAGGGATTCAAAGAGCAGCAGATGAAGAAGGTAGATGCTAATGTTCTTACATTCGCTGGCATACATGTGACCATTCTTCAGCTCTACAACCACATCAGAAACTGGAGGACCAAGTGGAGCGTCATACTAAAGATTAAAACCTATCACATTCTGGACTGGAGCGAAGATGGTTGCTGCTTCTATGCTGCTGATGAAGATACGGTAGACGAGTACATTCAGGTAGTAAGCTTCATTTTAGTTCCTTCATAGATCTGTATGTGAATGTCGTCCGCACTAACATTTGTTCTTTGTGGATTGCAGCGCTACGCGAGGCATCGTCCGTACGTCGGGACCCCGATCACGAACAATGCTTAGATGAAGACAATCTTCATGCCTCGGTTTGTCTGCAGGGTGCAGCTGTTCCAACCTAACTTGCTGGTCAGGGCTATCGACTTCATTCCAGACAACGGAGAAGAGTATGCCGAGTACCGTAAGCTGCAGCCACCGGAGAGGAGGAGTTGGCTTAGGACCTGGCTACGCAAGCAGTTTCTTACTTAGTGCTTCTGCATCCCTGGTCATGATCTGTTGATTTTGGGGGGTGGTCTCGTATCCCTCCATTAGCTAGGACTTGATTGAACCTGATCCCCGGTTTGTAATGATAAACTCATTCAAGGTGCTATATATACGAACCCCTCGTGTGATCAACCTGTGATGCATCATGAAATATAGTTGCTTCGCTCGTGATGCATCGTCCACTAAGTAGTTGATGATAACATCACCTTTTGTGATGATTGAATCTGTTGTGTGTTGTTATTTAGTACTGGGTAACCTCACCACTCTAAGGGAAGGGGTTACCACAGCACGCTCATATCTGCAACCAAACACGGTGTAGGCGAAGAGTGGAGGCTTGTGTAGGCGGCTGTTAGGGTTCCCCTGGAGTCGCCCAAGGAGGGAGACGCGAGGGTCGGGTGGGTGCTTAGTGTACATATTCTCTATGTAGTAATAACACGCAAGGTAATACTGTGCATCCCACGAGAGATCTACTGAAGCAATCCTTGCTTCAAAAGGCCAAACACGGAAAAGTAACCACACGCATGCGAATGATCAGCCAAAAAGTTTATTCATCGTGCCCTGTAGAAAATTCCAAATTTATCGACAAGGGGAATGGTTAGTATATCTGCTTGCTATATCAAAAAGGGAAATCAAGGGAGGATAAAGATTGAGTGTAGATTGAATTGCATGCCCTTGGTCAAACGGTTTGAACATGCGTCGAATATTGAATTTGAACGTGCCGTCGAAGCAAATGATTGCGCTGCCAATGTATAACAAGGAAACAAAAGATAAACAAAGATCAAGGCGCGGACCACGTAGGGGTTACCCCGATATGGGAGGAGGCACAAAAAAGATCCACATGCCCTGCACCCCGGCCCCTCACAGTGAGTAAGCACATGGGACAAGATGCAACCACTAGTAGAAAACCTCTCATCAATACCGGTTCCAGAGGGGCATTCGTACCGGTTGAGCAACCGGTATAAATTATCCGGCACTAAAGGCCCCCCCCCTTTCGTACCGGTTGCTTACGAACCGGTATAAAAGGCGCCTCCACGTGGGCCGCCAGGAGAGCTCAGGGCCAAGGAGCTTTGGTACCGGTTGGTAATACGAACCGGTACCAAAGGTTCCCACCCGCGGCAGGGAATTTGCCCGAATCTCGCCGCGGCGAAGAATTGAAGTTTTAGGGTTTTTGGAGGGGTTTAGGGATATCGGTTTGTTTCATATCGCGTCGATGCACCAGAAACGCGTTTGGGTTTAGGTAGTACATGAAGATCAAGATGATGCATAGCAAGTTGGTGCATATAATATAACACACATGTAATTGCATAAGATCGCAAATTAAGAAGCACTATGCATGAAGATCGATCTTCATGCATAGTGTTACTCTCCGAGGCGTACTCTATATATGTCTATTACATGTAGCATAGTGGTACTCTTCGAGTAACTATATATGTAGCATGTACATCTTCATTCATAGTGGAACTCGCGACTGGTGGTATGACGTCCCGAAGGAAGAATCCCGCCAATTCCTCGCCTATTGCTATGAAGCGGTCATCGATTGAGAGCTTGTTCCGCTTTGTTGCCAACTATAAAAGAATAAGATACAAATGAGTACATGAGATATGTGTGTGTGTGTATATATATATATTCAAACCACAATGAAACAACTATTACTGAAACTCAGCACAACTTATGATAAGAAAACAAATTTGTGAATATTGTTTTCATACCTCTTTATTTCTTTCATTATTTATTCTCTCGCTGACAATTCTGTGGATGTACTCGCAAACGTAGAATCCACAGAGATCAGTCCCTTGTGGTTGTTGCGGGTATTTCTTTACAAGAATATAATTCAATCAAACAATAGTCAATTATGATAATTAAAGGTGTGTGGACCTAGGTAGTACTACTTACTTTCGCCTTCCATCGCAGCCTCGGTGGCCATTCATGGGACTTATCTTCCTTGATGAAAGTTGCCCATACGCTGCCCGACAAAAGAAAATGCATAAAAGAGTTATCAATTAGGTCATAGCAGGAAATTAACGAAACAAACCGATAACAATTAAAATTACCTTTTGAGCATTAAATAACAAGACAAGTATAGTTCCGGTTCTTTGCTTAGTGAGTCAAAGACTTCAACTTCTCCAATTTGCATATTGATGACGAGAAGAATAAAGTGAAACCTACACACGTTTAAATATGTAGTGTCATATATATAAGTCATTAGTTAAAATTTTGACATACGGTGAGCAAAATATAATGTGTTATAAGACAGTAAGACTCACTTGAAGTTGTAAGGCCAAATTATTAGCTTTTTGTCACGTTGTCGCTTCAAAAACCTTAGCAAAGTCTCCGGTGTATCCTTGTTATAGACGGGATCTTCTATGGTTTTAACATGCATTGTGTGCGGGTCAATGAACCCAATGTCCGTGATTTCGTCCCTTTTGCATTCGAGCATCTTCGATCGCATAATATAGCGCACAAAGGATTATAATCTACGAGACAATGAACGAGCTGAGCTAAAGACTTCTCAAATTAAATAAATCACTTACGGACAATAGGAACCGATGATAGATTTGTCGAGGGCCCGGAGATTGTATAAGCTGGAAAAGCTCGTTGAAGTCAACGTTCACACGGTATTCCTGGAAGTAGTGCTCTTCCCTAACTCGCACCATGATAGTCTCGATCCCTTCCTTTGAGGCATTAAGGTACCACGAATGCAAGTTACGCATACGTGTTGGTAGCTTCCTGAGATTCTCGACCAAATCTTTCCCTTGAACAAATTGATATGCTCGTTCAGCGAAGGCGTAATCGGTTGTGTCTTGTCGAGAACTTTGAACGGGCTTCCCGTCAAACACCTTGAGAGGGTCGAACGATTGAACGGGTTGTTGTCCGAGCTGGTACACTTGGTGTATCCCTTTTATCTCCCTGATACCCGATTTAACGGGTTTTGTCGCCTCGATCATGTTGTCATACGACCTTTTAATAGAACGCCTATAGTCAGATGGCGGCGATGGTACAGGGTCATATAGATTCTCAACGGTACGCACAACTTTCGCCGGATCTAGTGTCTTCTCGAAAGGTATCTCTGGCACTTTCGGTGCAAAAAAAAATTTCACCTCGGCCTCAACGGATTGCCTGTTTTCCTCGACACTTTTTTCCCAAGGTAACTTCTCAATGGGCGGCTGTGGTTTCTCCTTTCTAGGTCTCTTCCTAGGCGGCGTACCGTTCCGCTTAACGGACGCTGTCTTACGCGGAGGATCTCCAGATGGTGGACTCACGCTGGGGTCCCTCTCAGGTAGGTGTGGACTTGGCTGCTCACGAGGACTGCTACCAGGAGGAGTCGATGGCATTTGCTGCTCATGTGTAGGAGTCGGCGGCCTTTGCAAAAGGACGATGTACTTCTTCAGCCATAGGGCGAAACCGTGCTTGACATCGGCCAGTGTCCTCTCATCGTCACCTCTAGGAATATCAAGCTCCACTGTTTCAAAACCCGGAACAACTTCATCCACCCCGACACGAAGACAGCCAGGTGGAATGGGCAAATGATGGTGCATTGCTCCATCTTCACTTGGGTACACATAGCCGACCGCCACCTTAACGGACGCGGTCCTGAATAACATATGTAGCTCGCAATTTGTCTTCTCCGTGATATAATCCATGGGGTAGCTTCCTCCACATCCGTCAAGATGCGAGGAACCGACACTGCTTCTTCGCTGAGATGGGGCAGCATCGGCTTGTGCATCCTGTAGAAACAGCTGCTGATCAGGTGCCCTCTGATTTTTCTCAAGCGCCTCCACCCTAGTCCTCAATTCTGCTAACTCGTCGGCGCCCTTCTTCTTCTTTCGCGAACGGCTTCTATAAGTGTCAGCGGATTCCGGGAACGCTTCCTTCATGGTGAGACCTGGGCGAGCTCGTACCCGTCCAACGTGTTCAGGATTCCCCAGAGCGAGTGTCAGCTCGTCATTCTCTCTATCGGGAATGTACTCTCCCTTTCGAACCTTTTCAATTGCAGTTACAAGCTTCGGTACGATTTCCTCAATTTTTTCCTTCCATTTTACCTGCGCAACGATCAACCCTGTCTTGGGGTCCAACCCTGCCCCATGAGCGAACAACCAGAACTTGGACCGTTCGGGCCAGTCCCATGTCTGTGGAGTGATTCCTGCATTCATCAGTTTATTTTCAAACTCTGTCCACTTCGGAATGGCACTCTTGTAGCCACCTGACCCCAAATGATGCGGAAGTTTCTTCTTTGAAGCATTTTTGGTATTTTTCTTCGATCGGGACACAAAAGTAGACGATTGCTTATACCTCTTAAATGCGGGCCGGTGATCTTTTATCTTCACTAGATTACTCGGATATTTTATCATCGAATACTTGGATCTTCTTCCTTATATTTGTCCCATAAATTTTTCTTCCAGTGTCCGGAATTGTATGGCCATCTTCTTCCATGTCCATTCCTTGACTTTATCCTTCGGCCTTCCGTCATGTCTTCCGGTAGGCTGAACATTGTCAGTAGCGTGTCCCAAAGAAATTTTTTCAGCGTGTCGTTGACATAACTAGCACCACTCTCCGCGTTCTTCGGCTTATGCCACTCTTGAATGCTGATCGGTACATGGTCCCTAACAAGAACTCCGGATTGACTTGTAAATTTGCGGCAGTGCTCTTTCGGATGCTCTGGTTCACCATTAGCCTTGAATGCCGTGAGGGCTAACCTGCCCTCGCCCTTTAGCACCCGCGTCGGGCCTCGTTTTGATCTAACGAGACTTGCTCGATGATCCAGAAGGCTAAAAGAAAAAATTATTCGTTAATAAGTGCAATACAAATAAATGAATGCATCTAGGGATGAACATAGACTAATTGATACATAGATATACACCTCCCCGGTGTTTGTGATGGACACTTCGTTGTCTCTTCTAATTTGTTCAGACTCAAGTCCCTCGCCGAAATCATTCAGAAAGTCTTGGAACTCGTTGTCATCTCCATCGGGTTCCGGACCACGAGCACTCTCATAGATCAATTTCTGCACCGCTTCTTCCCCCTCCTCATCTCGGACGAAGGTGCCGTCCTCCATACCTCAATGTCACTACAAAATTAAGAAAGCAATTGTATATAACAATTGAAATGAAGAAAGCAATAACCCTAACCCTAACACTCGGCGCTACTCGTCTCGCTCTTCTCTCTTTTTCTCGACCCTAACCCTAACACTCGGCGCTCCTCCTCTCGCAAGCTCACAGACGGCAACAACAACGGAGCGAGGCGACTATTTCTGCAAAGAAGGACCTCCCATCTAGGCGGCCTGTATAGGAGAAAATGCCCTACACTACTCATGTTACCTGCATTTTGCCCTATCAATCAACAACAAAACTACCAATATGTACAAACTCTTTCCAATTGACAGAAATTTAAGCTTGTTGGGCTCCTGCTGAGGGGGGCGGTGCGAGGCGGCGTGATTGGGGGCTACCTGCAGCGTGTGCGGCGGCCGGGCAGCGTGCTTGGGGGCGGCGAGCGCGAGGGCAGCCTCCCGTGCGCGACGTGATTGGAGGCGGCCTGCTTGGGGGCGGCGTGCGCGGGGTGGCCTGGCAGCGTGCGGCGGCCAGGGAGGGGAGGGCGTGCGGCGGCCAGGCAAGGGAGGGCGCGCGGCGGCCGAGGAGGGAGGGCGCGGCGGCCGGGCGGGGATCGAGGGCGCGCGGCGGCCGGGCATTTCGTCGAACGGCTTGCCCGCGTGCGTGAGGGAGGGCGCCGGCGGCGCCGCCGGCGTCGACGCGCGCGCGGGCTCCTCCGGCGAGGCGCGGCGGCGGGGAGGCGAGGGAGGGCGGCGAGGGAGGGCGGCGAGGGATCAGGAGCTCACCTCGGGTTGGCGGCGGCCTTTGTGGCGCGTGAGGCGCTGCCGGCCGGAGGAGGGGACGCCAGCGTTGTGGCGCGGGAGGCGCGGGAGGGAGGCGAGGCGAGGGGGAGCGGCGGGTGACGACGGCGTGGTCTGGCGACGGCGAGGGGGAGTGGCGCGTGGCGACGACGGCGGACAGCGCGGCGTGGTCTGGCGACGGCGAGAGGCTTCTCCGCGCGGCAAGTGTGTTGATTTGGGAAATTTTTCCCCGCGCGGCTAAGTGTGAAGGAGGAGAACCCCTATGGTACCGGTTGGTACCACCAACCGGTACGAAAGGCATTTCGTACCGGTTGGTGGTACCAACCGGTGCCAAAGGTTTTTTTTTTTCTTTTCTTTTTCTTTTTCTGTTTTCTTTTCTTTTGCTGTTTCTTTGCTGTTTCTTTTCTTTTCTTTTCTTTTCTTTTCTGTTTCTTTTCTTTTCTTTTTCTGTTTCTTTTTCTGTTTCTTTGCTGTTTCTTTTCTTTTCTTTTCTGTTTCTTTTCTTTTTTTATTTTCTTTTTATTTTCTTTTCTATTTCTTTTCTATTTATTTTTTCTGTTGCTTTTCTATTTATTTTCTTTTCTGTTTCTTTTCTATTTATTTTTTCTATTGCTTTTCTATTTCTTTTCTTTTATATTTATTGTTTCTATTTCTTTCTTTACTCCTGCCACGACGCCGTTCGCGCGGGAAAGTTTCCCGCCCCGACGTCGCGCGGGAAACTTTCCCGCCACGACGCCGCGCGTGGGAGAAAAAAGGCGAGAAAGAAAGGGCGGGAATAAAATTTTATTACGATTGAACTCGAATTAAAAGTACATAGCTCAACTGAAAATTAAGATACATGGCCACATTTGACTGTTGGAGTCATTCAGTCATACTCGTGCCTAGCCCTATAATACTCGCCACTGTAGTCGTCGTAGTCGCCGTCATCATCGTCGCTGGCATCGGGGTCGCGGTAGTCGAACCTCGGCGGGTGAGCACGCGTGGGCTGGGACTGAGGGTAGCGCAGGCGGGGGGCACGGTAGGCCATGACGCCCTGGAGAGTCCGGTCGCGCCACCACAGCCGACGCCCGGCCTCGTTGAAGTTCGAAGGAGGTGGGCCGCCCTCCTCGTGCCTGGCAAGCGCCCTCTCACGCCGATTGATGAAGAAGCTTTCCCAAGTCGGGCTGTAGTCGGGATGCCACTGGGGATTCCTCCGCTGCTCTGGCGTGAGCTCGAAGTAGTAGTGGTTTGTGATGGCCATCTCGCGCGCCACACCTAGAGGGACTGGAGGGACCGGTACGCCTCCGACGCTTAGCAACCAGCCGGTCGGGACGCGGTAGCCCGGCGGGCAGGGTAGTTCGAGGCGCAAAGCGCCTCCGCCTCCCGGGGGTTAGAGATACGATGGAAGCCATGGGAGAGAATGATGAGGTTTGCGAGATATGAGTCTAGATGTGATATGTAAATGGAGGCCAAGCCTACATATATATAGTCAAAAAATGGCGGGAAGACAGAGGCGGGAACCGGTGGAAAGCGCGGGAAGAAAATAGGCGGGAAACCTTTAGTACCGGCTGGTGGGTGCAACCGGTACTAAAGGTGGTTTTTCCGTCATGTAACAAAACCGTCGGTGGGATAAGGACGCGTGGGTAACATTTAGTACCGGCTGGTGGGTGCAACCGGTACTAAAGCTGTCGGCAGGATAAGGACGCCCTGCTCGATGAGATAAAGCATGTAGCGCACGACGCCCTGTCGGAGGAAGAAGACAATGTAGAAGCGGCGCCGTGCCTATAAAAGGAGCATCGATACGCCATGGCAAGTGATGTCTACGGGTGCTTCTATTCTTGTAGACAGTGTTGGGCCTCCAAGAGCAGAGGTTTGTAGAACAACAGCAAGTTTCCCTTAAGTGGATCACCCAAGGTTTATCGAACTCAGGGAGGAAGAGGTCAAAGATATCCCTCTCATGCAACCCCGCAACCACAAAGCAAGAAGTCTCTTGTGTCCCCAACACACCTAATAGGTGCACTAGTTCGGCGAAGAGATAGTGAAATACAGGTGGTATGAATAAGTATGAGCAGTAGTAACGGCGCCAGAAAAGTGCTTGCTGGCGTGCAGTTGATGGTAGTAATATTGCAGGAAGTAAAGATGCAGCAGAACAGTAAACAAGCAGCGATAGCAGTATTTAGGAACAAGGCCTAGGGATCATACTTTCACTAGTGGACACTCTCAACATTGATCACATAACAGAATAAATAAATAGATGCTAGACTCTACACCCTCTTGTTGGATGATGAACACCACTAAGCGTGTAGGATTACACGAACCCTCAATGCCGGAGTTAACAAGCTCCACAATATTCAATGTTCATATTTAAATAACCTTAGAGTGCATAACAGATCAACATAACCAAACCAAGTACTAACATAGCATGCACACTGTCACCTTCACACTACGAAAGGAGGAATAGATCACATCAATACTATCATAGCAATAGTTAACTTCATAATCTACAAGAGATCACAATCATAGCCTACCCCAGGTACTACACGATGCACACACTGTCACCATTACACCGTGCAGGAGGAATAAACTACTTTAATAACATCACTAGAGTAGCACATGGATAAATTGTGATACAAAACACATTGCAATCATAAAGAGATATAAATAAGCACTTCACTATGCCATTCATAACAGCGAATAAGTATTCTGTGAAATATAGCCTAAGAGACTCACACGGTGCACACACTGTCACCTTTACACACGTGGGACAAGGAGTCTCCGGAGATTGATACGTCTCCGACGTATCGATAATTTCTTATGTTCTATGCCATATTATTGATGATACCTACATGTTTTATGCACACTTTATGTCATATTAGTGCATTTTCTGGAACTAACCTATTAACAAGATGCCGAAGTGCCGGTTCTGTTTTCTGCTGTTTTTGGTTTCAGAAATCCTAGTAACGAAATATTCTCGGAATTGGACGAAACGAAGACCCGGGGCCCTATTTTTCCACGGAGCTTCCGAAGACCGAAGAACACACGAAGTGGGGCCACGAGGTGGCCAAGCTATAGGGCGGCGCGGCCCAAGCCCTGGCCGCGCCGACCTATAGTGTGGGCCCTCGTTAGCCCCCGACTCTGCCCTTCCGCCTACTTAAAGCCTCCGTCGCGAAACCCCCGAGGCGAAAAACCACGATACGGAAAACCTTACCGAGACGCCGTCGCCGCCGATCCCATCTCGGGGATTACGGAGATCTCCTCCGGCACCCTGCCGGAGAGGGGATTCATCTCCCGGAGGACTCTACACCGCCATGGTCGCCTCCGGAGTGATGAGTGAGTAGTTCACCCCTGGACTATGGGTCCATAGCGGTAGCTAGATGGTTGTCTTCTCCTCATTGTGCTTCATTGTTGGATCTTGTGAGCTACCTAACATGATCAAGATCATCTATCTGTAATTCTATATGTTGTGTTTGTCGGGATCCGATGGATAGAGAATACCATGTCATGTTAATTATCAAGTTATTATACATGTGTTGTTTATGATCTTGCATGCTCTCCGTTTCTAGTAGAGGCTCTGGCCAAGTTTTTACTTTTAACTCCAAGAGGGAGTACTTATGCTCGATAGTGGGTTCATGCCCGCATTGACACCTGGGGAGTGACGAAACCCCTAAGGTTGTGTTGTGCTTGTTGCCACTAGGGATAAAACATGGGCGCTATGTCCGAGGATGTAGTTGTTGATTACATTACGCACCATACTTAATGCAATTGTCTGTTGTTAGCAACTTAATACTCGGAGGGGGTTCGGACGATAACTCGAAGGTGGACTTTTTAGGCATAGATGCGGTTGGATGGCGGTCTATGTACTTTGTCGTAATGCCCAATTAAATCTCACTATACTTATCATGTCATGTATGTGCATTGTTATGCCCTCTCTATTTGTCAATTGCCCGACCGTAATTTGTTCACCCAACATGCTTTTATCTTATGGGAGAGACACCTCTAGTGAACTGTGGACCCCGGTCCATTCTTTAATACTGAAATACAAATCTGTCGCAATACTTGTTTTACTCGTTTTCTCTACAAACAATCATCTTCCACACAATACGGTTAATCCTTTGTTACAGCAAGCCGGTGAGATTGACAACCTCACTTGTTTCGTTGGGGCAAAGTACTTTGGTTGTGTTGTGCAGGTTCCACGTTGGCGCCGGAATCTCCGGTGTTGCGCCGCACTACATCCCGCCGCCATCAACCTTCAACGTGCTTCTTGGCTCCTCCTGGTTCGATAAACCTTGGTTTCTTTACGAGGGAAAACTTGCTGCTGTGCGCATCATACCTTCCTCTTGGGGTTGCCCAACGAACGTGTGAAATACAAGCCATCAAGCTCTTTTTCGGCGCCGTTGTCGGGGAGATCAAGACACGCTCGCAAGGGGAGTCTCCACTTCTCAATCTCTTTACTTTGTTTTTGTCTTGCTTTATTTTATTTACTACTTTGTTTGCTGCATTATATCAAAACACAAAAAAATTAGTTGCTAGCTTTACTTTATTTACTGTCTTGTTTGCCATATCAAAAACACAAAAAAATTAGTTTACTTGCATTTACTTTACTTATTTCATCATGTTTCCTTTTAATTTTACCACAAAGAACATACCGGTAGGACGAGGGTCTATAATTGGGAGGAACAATATAGAAGAATTTTTCACCCATGTTAGTACCATTGAAGATTTCGAAGATAGACACTTGGTAGACCTTGCTCCCACTTATGAAATTGCTGCTGCTGCTTTAGTTCGCCTGTTGGAAACTAAATTTGTTAATCTTAATCCTATAATCCAACACATGTTTCTTACACTTGGTGATATGGAAGAGGGGGAAAAGAAAGTTGTTTTAGAAACCCTTCTTAGAGAATTTGGTGGTCTAGCAAGAGAGGCTAGAAAGGTCTTTGCCAAATTTAATATGCTTGGTTCTCATACTAATTTTGTTAGTCTCCTTGAAAAGATGGACATGGATAGAATAAGATACACTAATAATATTAATGATGGTGGGGAGATCAAAGCACCAATACCATGTAAACTCCTAGCTATGAATGATGCACTAGAACATAACTATGCTTGGCTTGTCCCTGAAAATTTGTTCGATGAGAGTAGCAAGCCCAAGATTAATGAGAAAAGAGACGCTGAAACTTATGTATCCAATATACTATGCATGGTTGAGAAAACTCCAAACCCCGCTGTAGGTGCACCACCCTTCGATGCTACTTGATATACACTTTCTGCGCCTAGCTGAAAGGCGTTAAAGAAAAGCGCTTATGGGAGACAACCCATGTTTTTACTCCAGTATTTTTATTTTATATTTGTGTCTTGGAAGTTGTTTACTACTGTAGCAACCTCTCCTTATCTTAGTTTTGAGTTTTGTTGTGCCAAGTAAAGTCTTTGATAGAAAAGTAAGTACTAGATTTGGATTACTGCGCAGTTCCAAATTTCTTTGCTGTCACGAATCTGGGTCTATCTCCCTGTAGGTAGCTCAGAAAATTACGCCAATTTACGAGCATGATCCTCAGATATGTACGCAACTTTCATTCAATTTGAGCATTTTCGTTTGAGCAAGTCTGGTGGCCTAATAAAATCCATCTTTACGGACTGTTCTGTTTTGACAGATTCTGTCTTTTATTTCGCATTGCCTCTTTTGCTATGTTGGATGAATTTCTTTGATCCACTAATGTCCGAGTAGCTTTATGAAATGTCCAGAAGTGTTAAGAATGATTGTGTCACCTCTGAACATGTGAATTTTTATTATGCACTAACCCTCTAATGAGTTGTTTCGAGTTTGGTGTGGAGGAAGTTTTCAAGGATCAAGAGAGGAGTATGATGCAATATGATCAAGGAGAGTGAAAGCTCTAAGCTTGGGGATGCCCCGGTGGTTCACCCCTGCATATATTAAGAAGACTCAAGCGTCTAAGCTTGGGGATGCCCAAGGCATCCCCTTCTTCATCGACAACATTATCGGGTTCCTCCCCGAAACTATATTTTTATTCGGCCACATCTTATGCACTTTGCTTGGAGCGTCGGTTTGTTTTTGTTTTTTGTTTTGTTTGAATAAAATGGATCCTAGCATTCACTTTATGGGAGAGAGACACGCTCCGCTGTTGCATATGGACAAATATGTCCTTAGGCTCTACTCATAGTATTCATGGCGAAGTTTCTTCTTCGTTAAATTGTTATATGGTTGGAATTGGAAAATGATACATG